>NC_081414.1:652196275-652322333 GCF_030272615.1 Cryptomeria japonica | reverse complement strand
ATGAACATAATAATGCATACACCTAATTGTGTAGTGTATTTACATAACTAGGTAGCACATCTACTAGGTTAGTGCATAAGCTGGTTACTACAATGTATTCAAGCAACAAAATAGAGATTTTGCACTTTAGAACAACACATTTACTAATAACTTCAATGCATACATGGGACAAACTAACACATACAAATTATCATGTAGCGCTTATACTCTTTCAACACATATATCAAATTATTTAGCGCATATGCCCACAAAAACGAAACAAAACATAATCATCTATGTGTCAGGTGATGCAAACCAAAATACAACACCCAAAACACATCAACAAGGAAAAATAATTTAAAACAAGGTTATAATATGAAGCCACAAATCTAATAAATAGACAAATCACCATTAAGGCCCCACACGACACAAAATGCCTTACTGTGGCAATACAGAAACTCTACACAACACCAAACCTTTAGAATAGACAAAGTCGTTAAATAGAACATCACAACATCTCAGGATTAAATAGAAAATATAGAGATAGGTTGGGCAACCCATTCCTTCATGACAATGGGAGATAATAGTCCCGAGACTATTAAATCAAGGACAAAACTCATGACATTGCACTACAAGAGACCTTTTGGAACACCATTAATAAACTAAAGCAAAACCATAATTTCCATAAATATTTTTCAATTATTTGTGAAGCCAAATTTCTTTATAGGCACAAAGAAGAAAAGCTTTACAAATTAAAATGCAAAGCAGGTTAAAATTCTTCCAACCTGAAAAATAGAAGTTATCAATTGAGAAATCTGATGAAGCGCAACTAACAGCCAAATCCAAAAATCCAAGACAAGCTTCCACAAATTCAATTCATATAACACTAGCATTTGGGAAATTCTCCAGCCAAGCAACCCCATGACAATCTCAGAAAATCATATAAATAGAAAATAAACCAAAACTATACAAAACTCTAGCATTAGAACACTAGCATTTGCGAAATTAGAATAGACAAAGTCTTTAAATAGAACATCACAACATCTTAGGATTAAATACAAAATATAGAGATAGGTTGGGCAACCCATTCCTTCATGACAATGGGAGACAATAGTCTTGACAAGCTTCCAGCCAAGCAACCCCATGACAATCTCAGAAAATCATATAAATAGAAAATAAACCAAAACTATGCAAAACTCCCAGCCAATAAAAAAATAATCTGAAATATAATATTTCTCACCAACCATGCCAAATATTGAGGTAGAATATAATAAAATAATATATTTAAACCTTCCAAATCTCACACCCAATCATAAAATAGGGTAGGTAAAATTAATAATTTAATAATAAATAAATGAATAAACCCAATTGGAAAATGGGAAATGAATAATAATAACCAACAAATAAAATATAAAGGCTTAATAAAATAAACTCAATAAATCAAAAGCCCAATTGAATTTAAAACCACAATAAATAAATAGAAAGGATCACTAATAAAATAATTAAATCAAATAATATAGACAATCAAATAAATATTGAACCATCAAATAATATAAAACCATAATTAAATATAAATCCTAAATAAAATAATCACAATTAAATATACAAATATTAATATCACCTATTAAATTAATTTAACATTATTAAAATATTTAGGCCAATTAATTAATTAATAATTTAATCAATCAATAATCATAACTCCTCAAGACAACCCAATTAAGATACCACATAGCACTACAAGGCAACTCTAACCATGACTAAGACTGATAGGATACTGTCTAAACCTAGAGTGTAGAATGGGATTTTGCGTCACCTTTGATCAACTTGCCATTGGGATAAAGACACACTCAGACCTATGAAGCCAAGTGGAGTCAATGTCCAGTACCTGCAAACCTATCACCACCAAAGTACACACAAAATCATATGTATAGAGGATATAACATGAAATAATCAGACAAGTGAAAGGGAGTCACAACATCATATCATATTCATAAATGAGTGGTGTGACATCATCCCTAGCACAACCATAGTAGAAGGCAATCATGACAACCAAACAATGTCATAAACATCATATCCAATATAACCATGTGGTAGGGTTAGCACATAGTAAGATACCATCATAGCACTATAAGCAATTATGAACCTCACATATATAACAAGTGTATATAGATCATCAATGTAAGTCCATCCATCATAGTAGTCCATGAATATCCTCATCCATATGAAACCACAATGTCAACTACAAATATGATATGTCTACCATCAATTATAAAACGTCCAAGTCATAGATAAATCCATAAACATCTATCAAAAGCATCATAAAATAATGTAAGCTATATCGATATAGTCTATCGATGCACAACAAAAAAGATGAACCAGGGACGAGAACTACATAAACTACAACCAAATGGATACCTTTTGCATATAGAATATTTTCATTTAGAATTGTTGACTTAGGATTAACCTTGTAGAAAGCTATGAAATTGGAATTTTAAAATATTAGTAGTAAATGCATAATTATTTACATGGATTAATTAATAGTCTTCTTCAAAACTAGGCTTGACCATATGGTTAATCTACAAAAGATACTACAACAATGTAAGGATAATTGAGTATCATTCAATCCAAACAAGTTATTTTTTTGGAGTAATATGATTAGGAAAAACACTAGGTCATACAATAGTTGGGCATGTGTGCTAGCAAAAAGGAGAAGAGATGTTTCTTTGAAATGATAAATTTTTTCAAGAAATTATTTCTAGTTTCATATAAATTGTGAAACCACTAAACGATATTCTAATGAAGGACATAATAAAATAACATGGAAAACCAAAACAAATAGTCCTTCAAGGAAATCAAAAGATTCATCATAAAGGCTCTAATTTTGATTTTTCTTGATTGCATAGACCTGTTTACATTTACTCTTTGACATCTAAGCATTCCTATGTAGCCATATTCACATAGAGAGGTTATATTAATTGTGAAAAGCCTATCAAATTTATGCGTTCTCCATTCAAAAATGTTGAAGTAGATGTCCTTGTGTGGAGAAGCATTATTTAAATTGGTCTAAGATATAAAAATGTAGACATTATATTATTGGAACCAAAGTATCTTCTTTCCTAGATAATGATATAGTTAATATTTAATGATGCAAAGTGAACTCAACGAGTCAGAAAAAATAAAAATGATATACTACAAGGATTAAAAATTGAAATTTTCCCTATGAAACTAGTCAAGTGCAAGGATTATCACAAACATTGATACTATTGTATGTATAGATTGATTGTTAATAGTAATCAATAAGTGGGATAACAAAAAATGACTAATATAATGTCGAACACCGAACAAAAATGAGAGGGGAGGCTAAATTAGTTCAAAAATTCAAGACTAATATAATGTTTAAAAATCATTCACATACTCTTCTCATAAAATTCACTTCTTATCCATACTCAATTCATCCATTTACACTATAATGGTGAAAAATTAGGGTTTCCACCATTAGATGTATGAAAGCCACTAATTTTTACTTGGAGACCATTACCTTAGGGAAATATAGGAATTAGATAGATCTAAACCTAAGAGGTCCAGGTGTTGATAAGATTCAGGGGTGTTGAATGATCCCTCTTCTTTCCCTTGACTTGAATTGATTTATTGAAGATACTAAAATGAGGGTAAATGGGCTAAAATTGATGTAAAAATGTGCAAATAGTGAGCTACAATCATTAGATCGAGCCACAAACTTGCATCTAATGATTGTAAGAGGATTCAAACTTGTTCCTAGAAGCATCTCCTAATTTATCAGGACTGGTGTGATGGTCACTCTGGTCCTTTTAACTTTTCACACTCCTATGGGGGATCGATTCATCTTTGTAAATAAAGTTTATCTTGAATATCGTATCTCTGTGCCTACTTCCTACACATAGAAAGAATGGGAAATAGGTTGGAAATTAGGGTTTGCCTAAGTCAAACCTCAGTTTAGGAATTGACCTTGAATGAAACGTTTCAAATAATTACATAAATAATGGAAGGAGATACCTCAGATTTGCAATGACTTATAATGATGATTTTCTTCTTGAATGTAGTCACATATGTTGTATGAAATGTCATGAACATGACAAAACCCTAATCACACAGACATGATTTCATATGAATGATGTGACTTGCTCCACAATTATTGAATTAATAATATGTAGCCTTAAAGACCTCTAAAAATGATTTATGATGAACACTTCAATGCTTGAATACTTGATTGCTTGGATGTGAAGACTTAGAATGCTGAGGTATAAAATTAAGTTGATCAAATGCCTTTATATATGATGATCTAGGTCAATTTACCAATTAGGCCAGCCTCCAATAGGCATATTGAGCCACTGAATTTATTTCTCGTTGGAGAGATGGGTGACACTTCCTCCTTGAAAAATGGGCCCCAAAGAGGGGGACCTGGGTGTTGGGCACTTTGGTCCAGGACCAAGGCACCGTGGTGCTCTGGTCCTCCTAACTCAAAGGGCCAAAATTAAGGCCCAGGGAGGAGGACAAACCTCTAGAGAGTCATTTGGTAGGTATTTAAGGCATAAAAAGTTGGAGTTAAGGCATTGAATGGTCCCATATAGGAGATGGGGGGGATACACACTAAAGTAGGGGTACAAACATGAGGTGTAAATTGGCCTAGTGACAATTTACGATGCTACATGCACATCTTAAATATGAGATACAACATTAAAATCCTAGAATTAAGGGTTGGCCAAAATATAATAAACAATATTACACAAAATAAGCCACCTGGAGCTAAAATACTTAGATTGGTCTATTCAAGGATTAAGGTCTAGGGAGGAGGACACATCTCTAGAGAGTCATTTGGTAGGTGTTTAAGGCATAAAAAGTTGGAGTTAAGGCATTGAATGGTCCTAGACAGGAGATGAGAGGGATACACACTAAAGCAGGGGTACAAACATGAGCTGTAAATTGTCTTGGTGACAATTTATGATGATACGTACATATCTTAAATATGAGATACAACATTAATATCCTAGAATTAAGGGCTAGCCAAAATAGAATAAACAATATTACACAAAATAAGCCACTTGGACCTAAAGTACTTAGATTGGTCTATTCCACGAGAAAGAGGGAACCAAAACATATCATTCGATGGATGATCCAATAATCTTCACATGCTAAAACATACTCCAAATGATGTTATAAAGGATAATGTGTCGACATAATTAACAAGTCAACCACATAACTACTTCTTATGCAAAATAATCTATGTGGATCTCCACACGCCAAGGTGAGACCCAAATAAACCTCTCAACACATCTCCCAATACATATCTGGACCAAAATAACATGATCCAATAAACTGCAATGCAATTAACAACATATTCGGAGGGCACCAAAAGCATTCTAGACAACCTTGAATACAAGATGACACAACAACCACTAAAAGAGTATCCAAACCAACATCCATCTAGATAACCAAGGTTTGACAAAGCATATTCACTGAATAAACAATGCCTAGATTAGTAGAATTATAACCATAAGAGAGCACTCAAGTTGAAAATTATTCAATATATGATCAAATGAAGAATATTGCACAAAACAAAATTTGAATGCATCTACTTAAAGTGCCTTAACCATGATGAAGATAAAAAGGTCCTCATAGAATTTCATGGGTAGTATGGTATAGTTCATGGTTTTAAAAATGATACAAATCATAAAATCCATCTTTGTCAATGCGCATCAACATGCCTCCACATGTCACGCATGTCAAACTAAAATAACTAGAGAATAGAATCCTATAATCCCTCTTTTAACTTGTCTATGAGGTAAGACCATTTTCCAATTGGGGATCATATTTAAATGGTACAATCAATCCTAATTTTTCTATAGGACATAATTCATCATCATAACAAGATTCTATTGTTTTCACTAGATTGAACCAAGACCATATAAAAAATACATCTTCGAGCTAGTAATTAAGTTACTTGACGAAAATATATAGGCCAAAATTGAGATTCCTTTTACTTTGGTATGTGAAAATGACCATGCCTTTTCTTTATCTTGTTTAATGTAATGGGAATATGATCATGAAATTATTTTAAATTTTTGTTTGAATTAATATCCACAAGGATGTTGCAATTAAGTTGTCTCAACCTTTGCAAGTACTAACATTGGTAATTGGATCTATTTATTTAATATTTGATTTAATTTTATGAGCCTACTAGAAAACTTCATTTGTATATGTTATTTCATCATCTTGTAGGAGTTGGCTTGTTGACTTGTCATATTATTGGGAAGGTGACATGGAATTTTTGTCTACACATGAGGAAGTAGGTGGACCACACTTAGATGATCTTGGATTACTGATAGGTAAGTACCATGTGTCATGTAAAGCCAATTTTATGATATAATCTATGAAAAATTGTGACAACATATGATAGATTCTATAATAGAATGAACAAGTGTCAGTGGACACCCTTGGATGGAGAAGGTTGAAACCCAAGTTGGATAATGACAAGCTATATGAGAATCACATATTAATAGTTAGTTATGACATATTCTCTTATAGAAGTAGGTGCTATTTGTTATGATAATTTTAATAAGAATTATAAGATGTGTAAGATTATTTTTTATAGCTAAATATACAAAGTTTTAGGAACCCAATTTTGGAGATTTGAATGAGGAGTCAAAAGATGATGTACATGTGCCATTTGTATGTTTACATGTGGTTGGAAAATGTATCAAGTATATTTGGATGACCCCATCTTCTATCATCATCTAGAAGATACCTCTATGGTATATAAGGTTGTCTTCTATAGAATTATGTATGTTATGCTTGGTAGGTGAAGTGTTATACTACTAGAAAAAAATCTAGATTGTGGGTTGTTGAATTAATACTTTTGTTGAAGATGCCTAGTGCTGATATTGTATTGTAACTACCAAGTGTTTTGAAAATACAAAGTACTATACTTTTGGAGTGTATATTTTTTCTCCTGAGAGGTTTTTCTCCATTTATATTGTGTGTTCATTGCGACATATACTATTTGCAAGCTAATTATCTCTATTGGAATATGTTTCTCTTTATGTAATAGTTAATTTTTGTAAAGAAAATTTGCATAATCTATCCCATTAAATTAGTGTCAGGAAGCATTTCCTATATATTTGCTTCTTTTTAGATGGAATTAGAGCCTAGCCAATTTTGGTCCCACTATTGGGTATTAGGTTTTTTATACTAATATAAGTTTGAGTTAGAGATTTTTTAGAGCACTTTCAAAATATTGTTGCAGGAAAAAGATGGCAAGAAAATTCAGAAAAATTAAGATGGAGAAGTCTAATGAAACTAAATTTGAACTATGGACCAAGATATTTGGGATGTAATTGATCAAAAAGATTAGGGCATCATAATTATTTATTTAGAAGAATTTGTTCTATTAAATGTCCATGAAGAAAAGAGTCTAAAATATTTTTGGAAGAAGCTTGGAGTTTTTTATCAAACTAAATCCTAGGTAAGAAAGTTATTCTTGAGAAAGAAAATGTATTCTTTGAAGATGAAATATGGACGGTCAATTACAAATCATCTTAGCACATTCAAAATAATAATTGCTTAGATGAGACTTGCTAATAAAAATATTGATGAGGAAGATCATTGCATTCTTCTCTTATGTTGTTTTCCAGACTCATGGGACTACCTTTTTATAGAAATTGATAGTAGAACCACAAATGTAAAGATGGATGAGGAGGAGAAAAAGAAGAAGAAATTAAAATCCTTCAGTTTTGAAATCATCTTAGGATGATAGTGAAGCCTTTGTTGCAAACTTGGAAACACATGAATTAGAATATGAGTGGTTGAAAGATTTAGGTGCATCATTCCACATGAAATCATATTAGGGCTAGTTCATGAATTATGGAGATTATGATGTTGGGAAGGTGTACCTCAGTGATTATTATCATCTAAATATTTTTTGTTGTGGAAGTGTAAATATTATATTCCTTGATGGTAGAGTGAATGGGATTGATAGTGTCTTGCATATCTTGGGTTTGTCATGGAGCATACTTTCTATAACTAAATTTAGTGATGTGGGTGTGCAGGTTATTTTCTCACAAGTGGATGTAAGATGAATATAGGGGATATGGTTTTTCTAAGGGGGTTTGAATTGACATCTTGTATAATTTGGATACATGAATGTATGGTGTGATAGTACTTCTAAGGAGTAAAAGTAGAGGACTATATATTCTTTATCTACACTATCAATTGAGGTGTGAAGATACATCTTACTTCTAGATCTGATGGTCATACTTTATAGGAACCTATGGGTGCCAATGCCTTTGACATGAGACTTCTAGTGGAGGAGACATTGTTATGGCACCTAAAAATTGGTCAAATTTGTGAGAAGGGTCTAAAAACCCTAAAAAATAAATGCCTCATAAAGGGGTTTGATGATTGTAATCTTAAGTTTGATTTTTGAAAACATTGCATTTATGGAAAGAAAAATCATGTTCAGTTTTACTTTAACTCTCATAAATTTTCTGCTTTTCTAGATCAAGTTGCATTTTAATTTCTTTTGTCATGTTAATGTTCCTTCAATTTTCAAAACTTTGTAGTTTGTATCATTCATCGATAAATATAGTGGAATGATATTTATTTATTGTCTCAAAAGAAAATATGAAGTCTTTAGTTGATTAAAGGAGAGTATGGCTCTTGTTGAGAATCAAAGTTATAGAAAGATTAAGTGTTTGAGAATTGACAATGGTGGTGAGTTTTATTTATAGATTTTGACAAGTTTTGTAAGGAGCATGGGATTAAGAGGAATAAAAAAACTCCATACACCCATCAACAAAGTCAAGTTATAGAGATGATGAATAGGACATTGATAGATAGGGTTAGGAGTATTGTTAGTGGTGTTGGCTTCATTTTTTTTTGCATGAAATCTATAGCCATTTTCTATTATTTAGTAAATAGGTCTCCTATATCAACACTTGTTGATAAAACATATATGGAGGTGTGGTCATGAAAAAAGCCTTCAATGAAATATCTTATAGTATTTGGTTGTCAATCTTATGCTCATGTTCTAAGTGAAAATAGGTCTAAGTTAGAGAACAAGGTACTGAAGTGCATCTTTATTAGTTATGGTGCTGGTGTAAACGGGCACAAGCTTTGGGATCTAGGGAGAGTTCAAGTTATCAATAGTAGTTGTGTTATTTTTAGAGAGATGAAACCTTATGCTAACCTATCGCCAAAGAAGAGCTTAAGTAAAACAAGGAGGTAGTTCAAGTTCCTTCAACCTTTAAGAAAGAAGAACTATGACCTCCTAATGGATTTGATGATGAAGAGAGCTCTAGTAGATTTAAATCTTCAAAATAAATGAAGAACCTCAACCTCAACATTTGAGGAGGTCAATAAGAATTAGGTGATAACTAAATAGGTTTTGTCATTCAATTTTAGATTCCAGTATTATTTTTCTTGGATTTTGAGAGAGGTTATGGGTATGAGTGATGCAAACTCATGGATGAAATACATGGACAAAGAGATGGCATCTTTGAAGAAGAATATTAAATATGATTTTATAATCTTGTCTGAAGGATGGAATCCTATGGGATGTAAATGTGTGTTCAGGAAAATGTGTGGTCTTGATGGTAGTGTTGAGAAACATATATCACAATTGATCACAAAGGGGTATTCCTAGGTTGAGGGAATAGATTATGGTGATATTTTGTCCCCCTTTACAAAGTTGACATCCATTCAATTCTTATTATCACTTGCTATAACTCATGACTGGGAAATCAATCAAATGGATGTGAAGACACCATTCCTTCATGGTGATTTGGAGGAGGAGATATATATGTCATAGTGAGAGAATTTCATGAATCAAGATAAAAATAATCTAGTTTGCATGTTGAAAAATTAGTTGTATGGTTTGAAATAGTCTCCTAAAATGTGGCACGAGTATTTTTATACCTATGTGTTGAGTTTGATATTTTAGAGGTCTAAATTTGATCTTTGTGTTAAATTCAAAATTGATAATGGTTGGATTCTCACTATTGCATTATATGTAGATTATATATTTCTATTTTCTAATAGATATTTTATTTTTGACTTGAAACTTCTTAGTTGTTAGCATAATTCAAAATGGAAGATTTGAATGCAGTTAGGAACATTTTGGTAATGGATATTAAAATAGACAAAGATAATGAAAGGTTTGGTTAAGCCAAAGTAAGTATGTGAATTTGGTGTGGGAGAAATTCAACATGATATCTTATAGATCCATGATAGTTCCTATTGACTTTTGAATGAAGTTATTAGTGGAATATTTTCCAAAATATCCTATTGATGTGGAGGACATGGATAGTTCATCATATGTGAGAGTTATTACAGTCTTATGTATGCTATGGTTTGTATTAGACTAAAACTGCCTAAATAGTGGTAGTCTTGAGTCAATCTATGTCTAACCCTAGATGATTTCTTTGTGATGCAATTAAGAGTGTTCAAATATTGGAGGGGTTCTTTTGAGTAGTCCTTGTGTTTTTATGGTCATGCTATTGGACCTTGAAATTTTATGAGTATCTATGGATATGTGGTTTTAGATTGGGCAAGTGAAATTGACAACATAAGATCCACTAGTGATTATATTTTTACTATATTCAATGGTGCTATTAGTTGGATAAGTAAGTAGCATGTTGTAGTTGCTTTGTAAATGATAGAATAAGAGTATATGGTAGCCACTTATGCTTGTAAGGAATCCATTTGGATAGGAATGTTGTGTTAAGATATTGGGCTTGATGCATGTTTAATTACTATCTATTGTGATAGTCAGAGTGTCATTTTCTTAGAAAAAATTGTAAGTTTCCATGCTAGAGCAAAGAAAATAGATGTTCAGTTTCATTTTGTTTGAGATATGGTAGAGATGGGAAGATAAATCTAGAGAAAGATGACACTTTGATTAATGTTGCACATGCATTGGTGAAACTTGTGCATATAGAGGAGTTCAAATGGTCTTCTAGTTCCATGGGCCTCTCTGCCCCTTTCATTGATTGATAAGTTCTTGAAAGTTATTTAACAATTGGGAGAATGTTTGGATTAAGGTACCTAAACCTTTGCAAGTCCTAACATTGGTAATTGGATTTATTTATTTAATATTTGATTTAATTTTATGTGCCTACTAGACAATTTCATTTGCACATGCAAATCATATTGGAAAGGTGACATAGAGTTTTTGTCCTCACATAAGGATGTAGGAATCCCACTTAGAGGATTTTGGATTATTGATAGGCACATGCCATATGTCATGTAATGAAAAAATTATGATGGATATTAAAACCTCACTATATAGACAACTTTGAACACTAAGACGAATTGCAAACTATCATGATCTCCTCTTGATTGTAACACATCTAAATTTAAATATCAACATCAAAACCCATTCATTCTTTACTACAAAAATATATCCATTTATTTTCCTATTTATTTATATACTTTTAACACTAAATTCAAAAGACAGTAACCCCTAACATTTATTTATTGTTGTTTAACACTAAATTCAAAAGATAGTAACCCCTAAATTCAAAAGACAGTAGTGTCTCCTTGGGTTCTTTGCTGTTTTTTGTTGTTTAGCTATTTTTTTTGTTCGCTGGTCTTTTGACCAGACGCTTTGTATGTGGACTCTATTTTCTCAGCTTTCTTTCTAACTATGTTGTAATGGTTTTGGGTCCTTAAAAGTTGTTTTTCAATCAATCAGAACATTTATTTATTGAAGTTAAATTAATGTATACCTATTTGTATACATCTTATGAATTTCCAAGAAATATTTATTCTGAATTGTCTATGATTTTAAAAATAAAACACGTGTTAACAGGTAAAGTCAACAATCAAATACAATAAATCTTTCATAAACCAAGATATTACCAAATATAACAAGAGCTGCTATGCAGCTGGAGTCCTTTCCATTTGAAAAAAAAAATTGTAATAATGCTAGGGTTGCAGATGCAGTTGGTTACAGTAGGTAATGACGAGTGTTGTTGTTAGGAGTGCAAAGTGCAAAAAATTCAAAACCTACAATCACTAGAGATCATTATTAACATTAATACATTGTGAACGGTGGAGAGCCAAATTATAGTGTTGTTAATAGAGGATAGTGGCGGTATGAATGCATGTGTATTATAATTCATTGTAAAGCCTAGATTGAACTTTGAAATAGAAGTCAATGGTACACCATAATAGGGAAAATTGAGTGCATATAATTAGAAAGGAAAATATTATAGTGCTGTTAATAGAGGACAGTGGCAATATGAATGCATGTGTATTATAATTAATTGTAAGTCCTACATTGAAATATAAGTCAATGGTATAACATAATAGAGAAAATTGAGTGCATATAATCAGAAAGGAAAATTTATAGGCTGATTTACACACATCATAATTATGTTTTCTTTGCATTAGCCATATAGTTAGAAAATTTGAAATGATTTATGCTAAATGTTTCTAAACAAGAAATACATATAGACATTAAATTGCAATAAACCTATTAGAAAGCCACAAAACAAATATTAAATTGTAGTAAACCTATTAGATTTAATCAATAGTTCATTATGTTATTAAAAATATAGTTCCAGTGATCATAATTATGTAGATTGAGTTGATATAATTATGTAGAATACAATTGAGTTGAGCAAACTTTTAGTGGGGGAGTGAATTTTTGGAATTAGCGAAGTTTAGGGTTCGAGGGTCATGCAATTGAATAGGTCATGGGGTGATGAAGCAGTGGCAGATCCGCTTCCCCCCAAGGATCCATTCAGCAAGACCACTGGTCATGTCCCTCAATGGGTTTTTTGACGTGGCAAATGGGTGGATACTATGATTTATGTTGGTCTTCCTCGCCCTGGTGCGACTGATGGTTTTGGGGATTTTTCATGTGGTAAATAATCTAGGTGAGATTTTACTTCCTCTTTTTATTTTCAGGGGTTCTTTCATCGGCAGGGGAATCAAGGCCACAATTTGGGTGTCAAGGATCAGGGTGGTTGGCAATCGGGCAAATGAAATGTTAGGGCATTTGAAAATAAGGCTCGGTAGGAGAAAAGCAAAGAAAATGCTGCTATGCTGCAGCCAAATTTAGGGGTTTCTGCTTGCCCTTTTCCGAATCCTGACTTGTCCTCGTAACAGCGGTTTGTTTGGCTTCCACTTCCCTTGATTGATGCCTCAGATTCTCTTCTAGGGAAAAAGGCTCGTGATCTTCGGGCTTTGGCAGTTATTATTTAGGTATGGGGTGATTCCATTCATCTTTCAAAGCTACATTGTAAGATTCATTCTCATTGGTATGACACTCTATACTTCCAAGTTTTACCTACAAATTCTTTTATTATTGTCTTTGATTTTGCGGAAGCTAGGGATAAGGCTCTGAGTGTTCCATTTTTTTGGCTTGGAAAAAAATTGATTTTTATGGAATCTTGGAAACGCTTTTTTGAGCCCTCTGGGGTTGGTTCTAAGAAGGTCTCTTCCTGGTTTAAACTCCCTTTGTTACCTTCTGAATTTGTGGAATCTGACATTTAAAAAAGGATCGAGGACTCTTTTGGCAACTTTTTGTTGTCTCATTCGATGTTCGAAGATGGGTTGTTTATGGTCAAAATATGTCTCTTACTTACTATTAATGTTTCTCCTCCTAAAATTTGCAACATTCGGTCATCCTTTGGTATTTGGCATCAAAACCTTATTAGGGATTCTATGGAATTTGGTCATTCTTCGGTGATTATGGATTCTCCCTTATTTTTTCACATGAAAAAGATTCAATTTGTTTCAGGAGGCATTGATTCCTCAATTGATAAGAATGTGGAACTGTTTGCATGGAATAAGAATCATGTAGGGGTTCAATATTTTTATTTGGCTTCTGTTCCTTCCCTTTTGGACAAAAATGTCTCAAATAGGGTTAATTTATATTTTCCTCATTGCTCTGTTCCTTCTCCTGTGGTCGGCTTTGATAATTTCTCTAATTTAGATAATATCAATGATATCTTGAAAGCGGGAAAACCTTCTTTGCATTCTGGTGGTTTGGAGAAGGACTTGAGGGATGAGTTACAAACTCCTCGGCCGGGTAAGAAAAGTATTGAGCATCCCTTTGAGGTTGATAGTTTTGTTATCATTCCGGATGACCATCTTATTGCTCAAGTTCAATATATTGTTAACAATAGTAATCTGGCTCTTAATTCTGCTTTAGCTAATAGAGTAATCTCTTTGATTTCTACTGATTTAGGTAATCTGGAGAATGAGTTAGCTACTTTCCCTACAAATAATTCTTTTGAACTTCTTAATCCGGAGAGGGCTCCGGTGTTGTCACTTCTTGGGGCACCTTCGAATTCCATTGAATCTGGCAAATTGAATCAAGGTCAAGATAAGGCACCTGGTGATTTTGCACCTTTGGGTTTCAATGGGTTTCCTTTGATTCAATCCCCCCTTTCTCCTACTTCACCTTTGTCTACTTCTGGTAAGATAGGTTAGAAGCCTAATCATGTCATGACTCGGTTGGAAATTGATGCGGGCATTCAATCAACCCAAAGAAGCGAACAAGAAAGCCTTTTAGTCTACTAGTTACAATAGCTTTGGCCTCTAAGAGAAGTCTTCATAAGGCCTTTTTGGTGGGAAAGGACTCTCAAGTTTCTTTTTGTGTTTTGAGGGGAGCTGATGCCTCCCCTCTAGGTCAATGAAGATTATATCTTGGAATGTTAGGGGCTTAAATGCCCCTAACAAATGATGCTTGATTAGGTCTCAGTTAGACTTAATGAAGTGTGATATTGTGATGGTACAAGAAACTAAGTTAAGTTTATCATGTGCAGATATGTTATTTTCTGCTTGGAAATCTTGGAAATTTTGTGCATCTTCCTCTTTAGGTGCTTTAGGTGGTCTTGAGTTCCTTTGGAAAGATGCTTGTGTGGATTTCCCTTTGATTGCTTCCTCATCTAATTGGATGCTTGGACTTGTTAAGACTAGGCTATCAAATTCTAAATTTTGTCTTTTTAATGTTTATGGCCCGACTGGGGTGTTGGAAAAGAGGAAACTTTGGGAGATTTTAGCTTCAGTTGCGTTTCCTTTGCAAGATGCCTTATTGATTTTTGGGGGTGATTTTAATGCTATTGTTGGTTTAGATGAGAAGGATGGGGGAATCATCCCTAATAAGCATATTATCTCACATTTTTGTCATTTTATCAATACCTTGAATTTGATTGATTGTAAACCTCTTAATGATCCATTCACATGGACTAACATGCGGAGAGATTTCTATCAAATTGCTGAAAGATTGGAATGGTTTTTGGTTTAATTCGGGTCAGGATTTTGTTTCCTTAGTTCTCCCCTTCATTGGGTCAGATCATTTCCTTGTTTTGTTTTCTCTTCTTGAGGATAGGGCCCCTAGGAAACTACCTTTCAAGTTTGATCCAATGTGGCTTAGGGATCAATCTATTTTGCCTTCGTTAAAACAATGGTGGCTTTCTGCCCCACATATTCCTGGGTCTAGGATGTACCAAATTGTTAAGAAATTAGCTTTCTTAAAACATAAGATTAGAAGTTGGAATGTTGCACACTTTATGAATATCTTTGGTGAAAAGGAAAGGATTCGGGAATAAATTGAGCAGTTGAATAAGAGTATCATTAGTTTGGGTATGTCCTCTTTTTCTTATGATAGGCTTAAATCTTTAAATTTTCAATTAGGTGAGATTCTGACTAGGGAAGAATCTTATTGGAGGCAGAAATCTAGGGATCTTTGGTTATCAGAGAGGGATAGAAATACCAAGTTTTTCCTTTCTTCTACTAAGCTTAAGAGGCAACACAATATAATTTTGTGTATTATTGATTCTAATGGGAAAAGTCTATTTGATGAGGGTGATATTGCCTCTGAAGCTGCCAGGTTCTTTAAGTCTTTGCTTACGACTGAACCTGTAGCTTTAGATAATACTTTTGTAGATTCGATGCCCCCTCTAGTGACTCAAGAGGATAATAAGATGCTTATGGCTCCATTCACTTTGGAGGATATAAAAGAGGTAGTGTTTTCCATGCATTCAGAAAAGGCTCCAAGTTAGGATGGTTCTACAACTTAATTTTTTCAGAAGTGTTGGGATTTTATCGTAAAGAATGTCTTACTAGCCTTGGAAGATTCTAGGAGAAATAGGATGATTTTGAAAGAACTTAATGCTACCCTTATTTCTATTATTCAAAAAGTGGATAATCCTAGCTCTTTTTCTGAGTTTCGTCCTATTGCCCTATGTACTACTTTTTATAAGATTTTTAGCAAGGCAATTTCTATTAGGCTTTCTAGGCTTCTTCCTTGGATAGTTTCCATGGAGCAGGGTGGCTTTGTGCCTAAAAGAAAAACCTCCAAAGGTGCGATTGTAGCTCATGAAATTTTTCACTCCATTTCGCAACAAAAGATTCCGGCCATGATCCTTAAACTAGATATGCTTAAAGCTTATGATCATGTCAACTAGAAGTCCCTTGTTGTTGTCTTGACTCACCTTAGGTTTTCATGTTGTTGGGTTAAATGGGTGTTTTGGTGCATATCTTATGGTTGTTTCTCAGTGTTGATCAATGTCTCTCCTTCGGGGTTCTTTGCTTCCTCCCGGGGAATTAGGCAAGGGGATCCTCTCTCCCCTTTTTTATTTATACTTTTGGCTGAGGCATTAAGTAGGGCCATTTCTAACGCTACAACATCTAGATTATGATCGGGAATCAAAATTTATGGCCTTCCTTCTTCACAATCCCATTGCTTATTTTCTGATGATTGATTCTATTTGGGGCTACCTCTTTGAGAGAAGCTAGAGTTATAAAGAAAATTATTTTTGATTATGCTGCATTTTCAGATCAGAAAGTTAATAACCAGAAATCTAAGGTTTTCTTTTTGAATGTATCTCCTCTAGTTAGAAATAGACTCATTCATTTTTGGGGCTTTCAAGTAGGGACCTTTCCTTGCAAGTATCTAGGCATTCCTTTTTTCCTGGGCTCATAAAAGACCTCCTTTTGGGATAAAGTTGTTCATGCGATCACTTCCAGAATATCTTCCTAGAATCATAAGTGGCTTACAATGGCTGGTAAGATTCTTTTAATTAAATCAATTTTGAATGCCATCCCTACACATTTGTTGTCTATTTTGAAGGCTCACCCTAAATTTGTCAAGGATATTAAGATTTCCCTAAGTTCCTTTCTTTGGAATGATAATGTTGGGGTTAGAAAGAAGATTCCTCTTGTACCATGGGACAAAATCTATCGTCCTAAAGAACTGGGAGGTGCGAGTATTCATGATTTAGTAGCCCAGAATAAGGCCTCGGGGGATAAACTGTTGTGGAAGTTATATGTAGACCCTTTGAGTAAATGGGCTTCCATTATGCTTGTTAAGTATTTAAGGGGAGCTCCTCGAGAATGGATTTTTACGGCTGCATCTCTCCCAAAGGGTTCTACTTTTTGGAACTTTTTGGTTTCTTGCAGAATGGTTATTTTACCAAACCTTTCTTAGGTTGTTCATAATGGGAAAAAGGCCTAGTTTTGGGATGAAATCTGGAATGGGCATCTCACTTTTTTAACTATTCAGGATTGGTCCCCTTTGCCTGATATTTTATCGGATCTTTGGGGGGGTTTTGTTGCAAACTATTTTGATATTGATTCTACAGGTCCATAAATAGTAGCTAAATGGAAGGATATTCCTCCCTTGCCCATTGCTAACCATCTTCGACTTGCTTTTATGGCAGAACTTTAGAAAAGACCTCTTGTATTTCAAGATAAGGAGGATACCTTGGTTTGGACTAAGAGTGCCTCAGGTGCTTATTCAGTAAAAGAAGGGTACAATTCTTTGTCTCAAGCTTCCTCGACCTCCCTCTCCTGACCTACTAAACTATTTTTGCATCCAGCTTGTCTTCCTAAAGCAAAATCTTTTGCTTAGTTGTCAGTCCAGGATAAAGTTCTCTCTGGGATGAGATTGGACAGGCTTGGGATTAGTACGATATTCCCTTGTGTTTTCTGTGGCTATTGTATGGAAACCATGGATCATATCTGTCCTTTTGCTCGTGAATGTTGGTACTGGATTTTTGTAATGTTTGGTTGGTCTTCTGCTCGTAGCCCTAATCTATTGTCGCACTTCATGGCCTAGCCTTTGTTGTATTCATCTTCTTTTTATTCATCTCTTTGGATTGTGGCACCGTCTCTTGTGGTATGGAGTCTCTGGCTAGAAAGGAATTCTAGGATTTTTAAACATAAATCTGCTGCACTTGAAGAAGTTCTTGGCAAGATTCACTCCTCCATTTGTGAGGTGGTGCTTTCTTACATCCATAAAAATTTAGATCACTTGAGGTCTTTTTCTCACTGAAATAATTGGGTAGCTTGGAAATGGGGCTCTCTTCATCTAATGCCCTCTCATGCGGCTATAACAGCTTGTTTATCTTCTCTTGTTAAGTATAGGATGGCCAAATGGAGTCCAACCGCCCAGTTTGCCTTCAAGCTAAATTTTGATGGGGCTTCTAAGGGAAATATGGGAAGGTCTGGTATTGGAGTGGTCATTTTTTATCATTCTTCTAAGATTATCAAAGCTGTGGGAAAATATATTGGTCAGAGCTCTAATAATGCAGCCGAATTTCAGGTATTATATTTTGGTCTTTATCTTGCTATCTCTTTGAATATTAAAGATATTGTTATTGAAGGAGACTCAATGTTGGTTTTTTAGGCAGTTGTTGCCAAAAAATGTATCTCTTGGCATTTACAGTACTTGTTAGAGCGCATTCTTGTGCAATTGGAGTTTTTTTCCTCCTTAACTATCTCTCATTATTATAGGGAGATCAATATCATTGTGGATTTCTTGGCCAATAGGGTTGTTGCTGATGGTGCAAACTTCTTAGAGGTTCTTCCTTCAGACATTCTAGCCTCTTGCATTAGGCTTCTCTCTTAGCGGGGGTTGGCTCTTACCTAGAAGCCTTCCTCATTTTCTATGCTAGATGTGGGTTTCTTTTGCAAGTATCAACAGTGAGGGTGTTTCTTTAGAACTATTTAACTTGTATATACGAGTGCATAAATGATTCAAAATATATTTGTGGTACTTCACAACCTTATATACCTGGCCAACACTACCATTAACCTAGATTCTACATTACTCCTACTAAATTTTTCTAACCCCATAGTAGTTATCCCACCTATAGTAGTACACACCATACATTGTTTATCCTTTCTTCAACTTCCCACCTATATTACCTTCATACCTATCTCGTCCACCAATATTTGACTAATCACAACTACTCATGGTGATTGCATTACAACAATTACCATCCTTTCTCATAAAATTTCCATTCCTTGTTCTATCCCCATATCCACTCTCATCCATACATTTAATTGTCCTTCCTATTATATGTTACTTTCTTAACTTATTATCTCTTTCATTTCACATATTTATAACACCCATCCAACCTCCACCTATTCCTATGCACATGCACTTCATTATTCATACTCTTCTATTTCTCTTTCCTAACCTATTACCTCTTTGATCCCTCATACTTATCACATCCATTCATATACACACAATAGTGGATTTAAGCCCTCTCTTATGAACCATCCATCCTTTAACCTAGATGTGCTAATTATAATGTGAATTAAGAAGAGAAAAGAGTAGAAGTAAGAAGTAATAGGAAAGGTAATGAAGAATTCAAAGATGATCAACATAAACTATGCACTTATGATAATATTGTTATACATCCACTACTTATGAGCTTTGTGACAACTTTTCTCTTAATATATGATAGCAAGGGTGATATTAATAAATATTAAGATCAATTATTATCACATGAGTACAATTTTTATATGAGGAAAAATTCTATGTTAACTATTTTTAAGAAATTTTAAGGGTTATGCTTTAGTTTTTTTTTTTATTATCCTTGTTTTGACTCAAATGTTTAATGCCATTTTTCTTGAGTCCCTTCTCTTTTGTGTATGTTAACTCTTTTAAACTGATCACTTATAACCAATATGAGATAGTCTAAGTAAGTTTCTTATGAGTCAAATTTATTATAAGTATTTCTTTGTGACATTCTTAATGTTCTAATAGTTGCAAGAAATCCAAAAGGTTCTATGTTTGAGGTATCTTACAATAAAATCCTAATTCTATGTAGGTTGTTATACTTTAATACTTGTGGTTTATCCATCCCAATATACCATTCCACCATCCTCACCTTTTCCCTTTTTCCTTATCAACCCATTGGACTTCCCCTTCTTGGAATGTCTTAAATATCTCATGCCGAACCTCTAATTTATTTGGTGTTAAGAATTTTTCTCTTTTTCATCCTATGGACCTCCTCTATTTTTTAATTTTAATCAGTTTTTTCTTAATTTGTATCATCTCAATCCTGCACGTTTAAAAGTTTTCAAATTATATTTTTCCTAATTTTAAACATCCCTTCACACCATGCCTTCTTCACCAACTCCAACCTCCTAACTTAGAGACCTTTACATTGAGTATTCTTTTAGAGTTGGAATTTTGAATTTACCTCTCCCTAAGCACTTTTAATAATCTATGTCTAACCCCAAACCTTTGACATTCCAACATTCCAACACTTCATGGTGGAGAAGTAAGACCCTCTTCCCAGTCCACTAGATCTACCTCTTCCTAGGTTGCTAGATGATCCCCTTTCTCCATAGTTGTTCTTGCTATGTGAATCCTCACTTTTCTCTATAAGTTTGGACTCTCCTTGGGACCTTTGATCTATTCCTCTTCCACCAAAACTGCCTCTTTGACCTCTACCATCTTTTCCTCTGCCTCTTCCTCTGTTTCTTTGTTCTTGCTTCTTTTTACTCTTTTCCTCCACCTTCAGTGCCAATTGAGAGAACTTATGCACAGTCTTAGGACATAACAAACTCAACTCCTCTGGAATATTTCATCTCAATCCATTCAAGTATCTAGCTACCTTGATGCTCTCATCCTCTACCACCTTGGATCTTAGACACAACTTTTGAAATTCTTTAGTGTACCTGCTCACATCCAAGTCTCTGTGTCTCAGGTTTTGTCTCCTTTTGTGTAATTGGATCTCATAATATTCAAGGACATAGGCTTCCCTCACCTTGGCTACCATTTTGTTCCAACTGACTATTTAGTTCTTACCCTCTTTTTGCCTTTATTCTTGGATAAATTTCCACCAAGTCAAGGTTGCTCCTCTCAATCTAGACTTAGCTACCTTCACCTTTTGGGCTTCACTAATTCCATCACACTCAAAGTGATTCTCCAATCCTTCAATCCATTCCATAACTACTTCAGGATCCATTTTACCATAAAAAAGTGGCAGTCGTAGGGATTTTTCTCCTAAGGCTTTAATTGCTTTAAGGAAAGGTTTTTCAGGTCGGACAATGTCTCAGGGAGGTATCCTATCCTCTTCCACTGATTTTTTACCCTTCCCTTCACTAACCTAGATTGTTACTTTCTCAGTTTTATCCTCAACTGCATCTAGTTTTCTCTCCAATTGTAGCAATCTTTCTTTTAGGAGTTTATTCTCTTCCTCCCAATCTTCTACTTTCTTGGCTAACTCTGCATTTGTCACCATTCTAAGACTATTTTCTCCTATTGATTCAGTGTCTGACATCAACTACTTTCTTCCCAAGTCTAACCTTCCTCTAATATCAATATCATATAGAAGTATCCTAGTTTGCCATCAATTTGGTTTCTTTGATGGTTTGCTTCTATCCCTTTCTGGGTTCCAAGTCTACCCCTCTAGACTTCTAAGGGCTTCCCTACCATTTGTTTTCTTATCTCATCTTCCTCAACCTCACAAGGTAAGCTTGTCCACTAAATCCTTGCAGGGGTTTAGGACACACATAAATTCACTCTCTTTTTGCAAAACCACCCATCTTGTTTGGTTTAGCAAACTCTTCCCTATGGTTACACAATGTCTCATTTTTCATGGTTGTATCTTTCTGGATCTTTTCCCAGTTCTCAGTAGTTTCCTTCCCCTACAAGTTATCTCCTTCAAATTACTGATACCTAGCCAGACTATCGCCAAGCTCACCTAGGCTCAGTATGAAGAAATGGCGATTGCCATTTCCTGGTCTCTCTCAAATGAAAACCTACTGTACATTTCTGGCTCTGCTTGACAATCTCCAAAGATCTTATGCAGTTTCAAGTCAGAGCCATTTGATTATTGCAAACAGGGAACAAAAACTGAAAAGGAAAGATTTATTTACATATCCCAAATTTATTCACGGGTTCAAACAAACAACTCACAGAATAGAGAAATGAAACAATTACATTAACAACTTACGTGAAATGAACAAAAATGAAACTCTAATTGAAAACAAGAAAATGGACTTCTCTATTGCATTTCAGAAAAGCAAAATGTGTTCTCTAAGGCAATCGACAAACAATGATCAATGATCCACGATTAACCATTAGCCCCTTACAGATGCCAATTGTGTCTTTTTATACATACATCCTCTGTTTGGAACTCCTCCAATTGGATGAGATGAATCTTGTTACCAACGGTTTCCATTTGCAACTACACCAATGGTTTGAAATTTAACCATCTGATCTTTCTTGATCTCTTTATGTGCTCTGCCACTTGGCACTCCCTGATTGGCTCCGGGGTCCCTATCCTGCTACCTTAGCACGACCTCACTAACCACTTGGAATGAAGCTATTTTTTGTCGGGCCCCATCTTGGTCGCCAAGTCGCAGAGCATAAACTTCGTGCATCTTGCCATCGTGGTATAGCGACAATCGTCTGATCATCCCGAACTTGCTTACCCGTTAACCCATCTGAGTTTCTCTTATGCTGAGCCCCACCACTTGGTCGCCAAATCACGGATAATAAGTTCTGTGCATCTCTCTATTGCGGTATAGTGACCGCCATTGATCCACCTTCAACCTACACGATGGTTAACTCGCCTCTTTTTGCACATGCTTTGTCGCCAAGTTGTGAGGATTACCTAGCGATCATCTTCCCATCACGATATAGCAATAGTTGTTGGATCATCCATGATCACCATCCGAATACAGGTCAAGTTAATCATCGGGGTAACATGAAACCGCTCCTTCCGATACCCGATACAACCACTCCAAACTCTGGCGAACTCATCGGGGTAGGTCTTGTCGATAAGATACATTATAAAAACTATAATTAAACAATCATACAAATGGACTAGACACAATCCTTATGTATTTACATGACCACTGGAAGGTCTCACAAGCTAAAATTGGTTAAGGGCATTTCAACCCTTAGTTGCTCCTGCACCATTGCCCCTAGTGATTTGACAACATCCTTAAGGTATTTTAAATGTTTCTATTCATTGAAAACAAATAATTGAAGAAAATAATATACTAGGTACTAATTTCTCAATCACCAAGATTAGATTTTTGAGACAAATGCTAGATCCATACTTTGAAAATCGAACTCAATCCATTGATTTGCCTATGAGATAGTGATAGTTTAGCACAACATCCAAAACAATGAGCACACCTTGTTATCCTTTATTTATGTGAACACAAATTAGATATTTTCACATCATTAGGTTGCATTCTTCCTCAAAATTCCAAAAAATAAGTATCCCAAACCCTTGCATTTACTTTCCTTTCTTAGAATTTAATTTTAAATTATCCATTTCCATATAATTCAAATTATTCATCTAGGTTAGTTTATGCTTATATTCATGCATTTCATTTGCTTAGCGTAGATTACTTCTAGCATAAAAAAATTATTTTCCATTCTATTTTGGTGAATTTATCTCATCTTATGCCACCCTAGGGTTTTACTATAGGCTTTGTACCTTCACTATTTTGTGGCTTGGTATCTATACATTATACTTCATTATCACTTGAAATATTGTGAGGGTTTGTGTTATTTTCATTTCTACTTCATTAAAATGCACATTTTATTTCAGGGTTAATATTTACTGTTGGATATCTCTTTTTGTGACCATACCCACCCTTACATACTCCATTAGGGTTTCATTTTTAGATCTAAAATACCCAACTCACCCAAGTGTATAAAGATGAGCAACCTAGTATGACACCAAAAGAGGAAGAGGAGACTTGTATAAATATAATTTGTGTTTGAGAATGGATAAAAGATCTTTGGATCAAGGAATTTTGACACATAACAATATTATTACATAAAGGGAGGAAAGAGAAGTCTTCCCCACTCAAAATTACTTGCCCTTAAACAAGTTCAATTCAGGATGCTCCAAAATTCATGATGCTCCTCACATGGAATCTTCATCAAGGTCTTTCCATTAGAATAGACACTCGGCAATCTCTTAGCTCCTCATCTTCCTTTTTTTCACATCCATAACTAAATCCAAAATAAAAGTTTGTTTCTCTTCTTCATCCAATGGAGTGATACACCAAATATTGAAGACATTGCGAACTCTACTTTTCTCAAGTATTTCCAAATTCTATGCTAGTTAATCAATTTATCTCAATTTTTTTAAGGACTTTTAGAAGTGAGGTCTAAGCTTTCCTACTCTACTTATATGCATGGATGATTGTCTATAGTCATATAGGTACACAAACACCTTGTTTGAACCATCCTAAATGCCCTATGCTAAATTGATATTTCTCATTGTTATAATTTGAAAGCTAATTAGCTAGATTTATAATCCTATATTTTATTGATGGCATGGGCTACTTATGATCCTTCTCTTCCATTAAAGAGTTCTCATATAAATCTTAAGATGGGAACCTAATCTAATGAGAATAAAATCTATATTTATGCTTCTATTGAAAATAATATATGGATAATTCTCATTATAATAAATTTATAATTATATAACTAAAATTACACTCATGACAAAGCAATTTTATAAATTAGCTTGTTAGTTTGGCCAACACTAAAAATCCTACAAAAAGTTATCTAATATGATTTAAAATGTCTTCATTGATTATACATAATGATATCAAATTTTATAAGATATTAGTGCTAAAATTGCTTCATCTACTTTGCCAATAGGATATCTCCTCTTCGTTTTCTACTTGATTATGTAAAAATATCGATTGAAGTCAAATGTTTAATATTAGGTCAAATATGCAGTAAAACTCAATGTGATCCAATAAAGAGAGAGAAATGATATATTTGATAAGTATAAAACAAATTATACCATGATAAACTCTACATTCATTTATATACACCCATTATATATTAAGATTCTTCAATGGCTTATACATATCTCATATTATATTTGTCATGTTTTACTCTCACTTATCGTCTTATTTATTTAATATACATTTAATTCATATATTTCATACTCTTATCTCCCATGTTTCAGTTCTCTGTATAGACCATTAATACCTTTCACAATTCCATGTTCCATCATATATTTTTATAATAATACTTAATTATCTTATTCTCAAGAATTCAACTTTTTATTTAATTATATTTTATATTTCTATAGCCTATTTAAGTATACTAGGCATGTGATTTAGGGCTATATAACTTGTATATATGAGTCTATAAATGCTCCAAATTATATTTGTGGTACTTGAAAACCTTATATATCTAGCCATCACTACCATTAGCCCATATTCTACATTACTCCTACTAACATTTTCTAACCCCATAGTAGTTCTTCCACCTAAATTAGTATACACCATACATTGTTTATCCTTTTTTCAACTTCCCACCTTCTAAATTACCTTCATACCTATCTTATCCACCACTATCTGACTAATCACAACTACTCTTGGTGATTGTATTCCTACATCTACCATCCTTTCTCATACAATGTCTATTCCTTATTATATCCCTATATCAAATCCCATGGATACATTTCATTTTCCTTCCTATTCTATGTCCCTTTCTTAAATTATCATGTCTTTCATTCCACATATTTCTCAAATCTATCCAACCTCTACCTATTCCCATGCACATGCTTTGTTATTCTTACTCTTCTATTTCACTTTCCTAACATATTACCCATTTCATCCCTCATACTTATCACACCTATTCATATACACACAATAATGGATTTAAGCCTTCTCTTATCAACAATCCACCCTTCAACCTACATGTACCAAATCATAATGAAAATAGTGGAAGTAAGAAACAATAAGAAAGGTAATAAAGAATTCAATGATGAAACCTTTTTTCTTAATATATAATTCCAAGAGTGATATCAATTCATATTTAAGATCATTTATTATCACATGAGTATAATTTTTATATGAGAAAAAATTCTCTGTTAATTATTTCTATGAAATTTTAACTGCTATATACTATAGAATGATGTTTTTACTACCCTTTTTGGGAATCAGTTTTTACTACCCTTTTTGGGAATCAAAGGGTGAATGCCATTTTTCTGAGTATTTCGTTGTGCCATTACCAATGTTGTAATAGTTGCAAGAAATCTAAAAGATCTTATGTTTGATGTATTTTCTAATAAAATCCTAAATCTATGCAAGTTGTTATATTTTTATAGTTGCAGGTTTATCCATCCCAATAAACCATTCATTCATCCTCACCTTTTCCCTTCATCCTATCATCTCAATCCCCCATGTTTTAAAGTTTTCAAATATTTTTTGTCCAAATTTAAACCATCTCTTCACACCATTCCTTGTTCACCAACTCCTACCTCCTAACTTAGAGACCTTTACATTGAGTACTCTTTTAGTGTTGGAATTTTGAATTTCCCTCTCCCCAAGCACTTTTCATAATGTATGTGTGACCCCCAACCTTTGACATTCCCACATTCTGTCACCTTTTTTGGTTTTTTTTTTTTAACACTTGCCCCATTCCACATACCTTAATGGTACAAGTTATCTTTGACCCTTGAAGTTTGAAAATATCATAATTTTTACCATCCAAACTTGATTACCCTTGGTAACTACCGAAATCAAAATTATGACTAAAGTTGTTATATTGACCACTAGAAAATAGTTTCTCCAACCTAGAAATAGTTATTCTTTAAAATGGTTTGGATTTTCATGTAGGTTACAACAATAAAGATAAAATTGACCTAAAATTGCTCAAATGATTTTTTTTTGATAAAGATAAACAGGTTTTATAGGGACCTAAAACCCATAGTATTACAGACCAAGGCCAACAACCAACTAGAAAATAAACCTAAGCAAAATAGGGGACAAACCCCACACAGACCTAAAGCCAAAACAACAAAAACAATAGAACCAAAAAGGAGGGCAAGACACTCAACTAAGAGAGTGCACCAATTCAATATTTTTTTGAATAATCCTCTTATTAATTTTATCCAAATCCTCCATGATGAATCTAGAGGTTCCCTAGTTCTGTCTCTGATTCTTGGTTCTATTGCAAGGACCCAAGCTAGTATTCCCACCACCAGCACTCTGTCCACCCTCCAAGGCATTCATTTTCTGCCTTTCCCCCAAGGGAGGGTCAGTGCCGATGGTTCTAGTTCTATAGTCGGCTATCATGGAATTAATTTTCTCCAAACCATCAACACTATTTTTCATCGCCTCCCTACTGATTTCCACCAGATTGTTCAGGTTTTCCTTGATATCACTCACATACTCTTCCAGCTTCTCAATTTTGTGCTCATGGATGACCTTTATAGTTTCAACATCTTGAGATATCTTCTGGATCATGCTCATGATCTTCTCAATTTTACTGGGCCCAATGGATTCCTTGAAAGCATTAATAATTCCCTTAATCCCATCTTTAAAGGATCCAATTTCCTTATCCACCCACTTCCGATAGTTCTCCTAACTTCTAGTAGCCTCCAAAAATAGATTTCCCAGCACCTTCACCTCCTTTTTCTCACCTTTATTTTCCTGATTCACAAACACCTATTTCTCATTACCCACATTTATGGGGATGTCCAACCTAATCTCGTGGTCCAGAAATTTAGACCCACTAAATTTGGTTAATTTCATTTTCTTTTTGGTGGGGGGCTCCAGGTCTTGCATTTTCCTGCTACTAGATTTGAACTTACTTGTCACCCACCTTGGAAGATTGGTTTTCCGGCTATTGTTAGTTCTCAGGGCCACTATAAACTCCCCTTCTTTCTTTGGTTTATACTTAGGGTCCTCTGTATTCTTGATATCACACCAATCCATGGCAGTACCACTATCATCCTCATCCATCTCCGTGTCAGAAACAAACTGCACATCAACATTAGAGAAGGAAATGTGGGTTTTATCCTTGGGGGAGGGTTTCACTTCATGAGCTTGGGTGTATTCTATAATCATCAAGATAAGCCCTTAATGAATCAAAGGGTTATCCTGGTTTTCAAAATGTTTAACTAAACTATTCTCCAAAGATGAAACCAAGTAGAAGGGGATGGAAATAATTCTATCATGCCTAAAATGATTGAAGATTGTAAAATGAGGCATGAAAATTATAGCATATCTACCATCTAGGGTGATGTACCTCATGACGAATTCCGCCATATAAGCCCAGAGGGAAATCAACTCTTTCCTATTATAACCACCATCCACCATTCTTGTAACCCTCTATCGTTTCATTTCCTTATCATAAAAGGCAACAATAGCTTCCTCACTTGACTTCTTGTCTCTATATAATTTTCTACCTTTCATATCCAGACCAGTAATAGTGGTAACCAAGGTTTCATCGACATGAAACTCCGCATCGAAGGCAGTCAGCACAGCCTTATTCCAACCTTTGACAAAGCTTTCGGTAACAATGGCAAAATGACCATGCAGTCTCTCCAAAAAGGGCACCATCTCACCGTCAGAAATTTCCTCCCAAACCTCCTTATTCTTCTGCCACTTATCATAGGTCATGGGTTCAAACCTATTCTTTTCACCTCCATTCTATAGCTCAAGCAATTCAAACAACAAGACTCCAGAAAAACCAGAAGGAAATAAAACCAGAAACAGGGTAGACTGAAAGTTCTACAAATTCTCAAAGTGGTAATAATTCCAAATACCACCCCAACAACTCCCGTCCCATCATAATATTTTATCATTAATTTTATTGGAAAGGGCGAAGATCTTAGCATCATTTCTTGCTAGGTCACACAAAATTTTTGAGAAAGTTTCCCTTCCTCTCCACCATTTACACGCCACATTATCAACCGCCAAGTTGACCAAATGATTCGTCGATTTTTTTCCTTCATTGAAAACATGCGAGATCTTGAAATCCTCCAGGTTGACAATCATTTCAAGGTAGTCCTTGATTAAGTTTGAAATAGTCCACCTAGGCATCATGCATCCCTTAATACATTAGAAAATGTTAAGCGAGTCACTTTCTAGCCAGACCCATTTGAACCCCTCCTTGCTCGCCATGTGTAGTCCTATGTAGGCGGTGTTGGCCTCTGCGAAATGGTTATTCTGGGTTCCCAAAGGGAGCGTCACCGCAGAGACCAGCAAACCCAAATGGTTCCTCGTCACTCCCCCACAGCTAGCCGGCCAAGGATTTCCTTTGGCTGCCCCTTCAATATTAATTTTGATCCACCCCAAAAGGGGCAGATTCCAAGAACCATTCTCTTTGGTATGTTTAGTATATCTAACCCTTGCCACAATCTATGAAAATTAATTGATTATTGTAATAAGTTGTAAGATTTCTTGAATCTATAAATGCATCTACAATGGCCTTGACCTAGTCATAAATGCTTAGGGTCAAGTATTCATTTGGGTATAGCTACTAATTGTTGTTGTGACACTATATTTTAAGAGATGTAAAATCTTGTTCATGACACCTCTAGGAATATAATTGATTAGGTTTAATTTAAGCCCAAAGAGTATAAGTATTATTCACTTTCAAAATAGTTGCAACACCATCTCAAGAAGGGCAAAATGTAGACACCTATTTTTGTGCATACCTAATTACATTTAATTTTACTTAATTAAAAATATATTATATATTTAAATAATTTCACCATATATCCCATTCTATCACAACCTTTAATTAATTATATATATTATTTATTTAATTATTTTATCTTTGGCTTGATCTCACTAGTTAAATAAATATTTATTTTATTGAATTAATTTTACAATTTAAATTTATTTCTTTATTATTGTCCATTCAATCCTACCTTTAAGTTGCTTACATGGATTGTAGTATTAAATTTCTATCAAGTGACAAGTGTCCCTTTCACATGTTTAATTAATCTAGACACTTCCCAAAAGTTAAGCTAGCTTTTCATCTCATCCATTAGTTTTAAACAAAATCTCTTAATCTTAGCTCTTCACATAAGAATGTTGCTTTAATGCACTTCCCAACCCTAAATTATATCCATCATGTGACACTTGTCACATGGTCACAACTTTGAGTTTAACCCTAATCTTTACTCTAATTTTAGCCAAGCATTATCAATCTATCCCTTGATTTTATCTCTTGAGAATTCTATAAATTAGAGGCCTCTAACATTATTTACATATCTTCATTCATCATTATCTATGTTGTTCAATTTTCTATATAAATGTTATGTTCTTCCATGGTTATGCCTAAGAAATTTATATTTAATCTAACAAATCAAGTAAAATCGTGAGAAAATAGTTTATATTCATTTCTAATTGATTGTTAAATAATTTATTAATAACTCCTTAGAAATTCAATGAATGCAATAGTATTTCCAGTTACAAATATGCAATGTGTCAAAAATACGTAGATTTAAATTATTAAATAATAGTTACACAATGTTAAAATGCATTTAAGTTTTTACCTTAATCCTTGAACCTTGTATAGGTACAAGTGTTAGTTTGTTTAATTAATTTTACAATTCACTTTTAAAATCTTTTATCATTGCCCTTAATTTATTCACATGGATCATAATATATAATTGCCATCATGTGACAAGTGTCTCTCACATTTTTGACTAACCTTGTCTAAATTCATTATATCTAGACACTTCTTCGAAGTCAAACAAACTTTTCATCTAATCCGTTCATTCCAAACTAACCCTCTTAATCCTAGCCATCCACATAAGGATGTTGTCATAATGCAACTCCTAACCCTAAATAAAACTCATCTTGTGACACTTGTCTCATAACTCCAACTTTGATCTTAACCCTAATGTTCATTCAATCTTAACCATACATCATTAATGTAGCCTAGCGCTTGATTTTGCCTCTTGAGAATTCTATAAAGCAAAGGCCTCATACCTCATTTACATATCTTCTTCTATTATGATATTATGCTGTCCAATTTTCTATCTAAATCTTCTACCATAGATTTATGCTGAAGAAATTTGTATCCAATCTTCAATTATCTTGTTGGGCTCAATCTACGGAGAAATAAAGATTTTAGGTAAAGGTATCGTGTCTTTATTATTGATTTTAACCTACTTTTATGAAATGTGGTAAAGAAAAGATGTTACTGTGTAGTCCATGACAAAGAAATTATTCACCATCATATTTATTATAGTTTACCATCTTACAAGTACTGAAGTTATCTATGAGTTGTACTAATGCTTGTGTTGTTTCAGTGATTCCAAACAAAAAAATCCAATCAGGCATGGGAAGGAGAAAAAGGCTTTTAGATGAAGGTATTGTGTGTATTGCTATTATTCTCCACTTTTTTTACCTTTAATCTTTTATTCTCTTTCACATTGATTTTTTCTAAAAGACCATGCCAAGAAATTATTCACCAGCATATTTATTGTAATTTACCATTACAAACTTTAAATGTTAACCATCTTACAAGTGGAAAAGATGTAATGCAATTCTCATTTGGAATCCTCATCTCATTTATTTTTGCACTGTCAATTTTCCTCCAGCTGTTGGTATTGGCTCTTTGATAAATTGGATTGGTCTTCTTCTTTATGTTCAGATCTTCTTTCCCAGTTCAGATCCTGGCCTATCATGTTTGCTTCCTCTTTTTATTCCTGTTTATGGATAATTGCCCCTTCAATCATCATAAGAGGTTATCTATGAACTCTATTAGTGTTTGTGCTATTGCAGTGGTTCCAAACACAAACATCCAATCAGAAATGACTTCAAAATCTAATGACCAAATTGTAGGTCAAGAACTCAAACTAAAGAAAAAAAAGGTTTTAGATGAAGGTATTATGTATTGCAATTATCTTTCATTTTATTCACTTTCAAATTTTTATTATATTTCATCAATCTTTTATTACCTTCCATCAGGATTATTAAGTGGGGCAAAGGCCATCAGAAGAAATTATTCACTGGACAAGTTTATATATTAACCATCTTATAAGTGGCAAAGTCATCTATGAATTGTGTAATTGCTGTGTTGATGCAGTGATTCCAAGCACAAAAATCAAATCAGGCACGGATTCAACAGCTAATGAGCAAATTGACCTGCGGCCTCAATTTGGGGCCACAAACTCTGCTGATGTAAGATTACGAATATTTGGCCCAAACAGAGAAGAGTATGATGGAAATCCTCTTCGCCTTCATTCTCAAACTCTTCAAACTTCGGACTTTTTTAAGGCTTTGTTATCAGAGCGCTGGTCTTCTAATATCCGACCATTTGAAATTGAGGTAACCACTGATCAATCCTTTGAGAACTATTTAAAATGCATCGAGATGATGTATTCTTCTACTTCTTCTCTCCGTTTTTCCAATGTGGATGAATGCCTGGCAATTCTATCTGTTGCTTCGGAATTGTTAGTGGATAAACTTATGCAACAATGCATGAGATATCTGGAAGCTGTTCGTTGGAACTCTGAGGAAGAGTCCAAAATTAGAAATCTATTGTCCTCTCTGAGTTTGAGCGTCCTGCCCGATCTGAATGCACGGCTTAATAAACAGAACAATAACTATTTAGAATTTGTCAGAGAGAATATCAAAGCAATGTTATATTTTCTTTCCAGTTGTGACTGTGCCGACAAGAAACAACCAATTATTCGAGGAGCGGTGGGCAAATTTATGGTAGAAAATTTGCAGGAAGATGAATCTTCAGGGATCGCAGAAATGTGCAGGCATATCATTTTAGAGGAATTTAAAGCTAACATTGAAATTGCTGTGACATCAAATACTGAAAAAAATGCGGCAGATGAGGAGCATTCTTATTTTGCCCTGCTGTGGCCCTTTACTCTAATTGAGCGCTGTGACGGGACGACAATGGAAGACGCACTGAAGATATTATGTGAAGAAATGAAACTTGCCCACATAATAATGCAACCGCAAAAGCATTATACTGCAAGCAGGTACACGAAAGTCATGCTGCCAATTCTGCTGGGATGTCTGGACGCTCTAGCAAACGGGAAGATAATTGCTGAACGAAAACTTCGTGTTGGTTTCCTTACAATATGGTTACCAGTAATGGCACGATTGCTTTGTCCAAATCTGTATTTCAACCACATCAGTGATAATGATGTTTTGAAGACCCAGCTTTGCAGAGGAGTGAGTAATGTGGTGGAAACCCTCCCTTTCGCTGATTGGAGAGGCATTTACAATATTTGGATAGATTGCTGCGCCAAATATTCTATTGACTTAAGGATACCATTTGCTTCTGGGTGCAAGGTACTGCATGAACATAAGTGAAAGGATTTTTGTTTTATAAAACATTTCGATAATAGATTATCATATCAGAAATGCAACTATTTTTGTCAATCAAGAACATTTATAATTGAAGTTTTGTGCAGACCGTAAATTGTGAAGGTTCTTGTGGTATTCTTGTTTGCATCTATAAGTATTAAACAATAAACTGGCAATTGTATGCTGATATTTTTCATATATATTATTTAGAAAAGAACTTATATTAGAACTTGTTTTCAAATAGTTGTTTACCATATTAGTCCAAATAATCCATAAGTTGTTTATTTCATGATTTAGAAAGATACATAGCTTGTGCATCAATGATGTGACATCAAATTATCACTCCAAATATCAGATTTTTCCCCTAAAATGAGTATTTAATATTATGACAAACTTAAACTATTGTTAGTAGTAGCCGTATCTCTGAAATCATTTAAACAGAGAAAATGAGATACTTATCTTTCCTTCACAATGCTGACCTTTTAGGCAATGCTATTCTCTCTTCACAAATTCTGCTGTTCAAATCCAAAGCTCTCTTTGCTAACATTGCTATATCTTCTTCATCACGTTTGCTACTATACTGGTAAATCAAAGCAGTAAAATCTATTTCTGATTGCCAAATGTTGATTTATAAACAGAGAATATTACTAGTACACTTCCCCTTATTTTCAATCACACATGCTTCAGTATTTATCATTTCTAAATATAACGAAAGTCTTTAGTGTGTTGTTTCATTTTTATAATTTTCCCTCATTATAATCATCTTGGTTTTTTACAAAGTGGTTTCTAATTAATCACAAACTCTTCTCACAAATGATTTCTAGCTGATCATTAACTCTGCTTTCAAGTGGTTTTTGTTGACCATGAACTTCACATACTAGTGGTTTTTGCTGACTACGAAACGTACTCAAGTGGTTTTGGCTAAACACAAATCTCACATACAAGTGGTTTCAGATGACCACAAACTTCACAAATGGTTCTGGATAAATATGAACCTCTTATGATGGAGAAACTAACTTATAATGCACACACTTTCAAATCATCACTGTGGGCTTCTTCTTTTGTGCCTGCATTGATTATTGAGTTCATATAAAAAATGATTCATCTATCCAGACACATGGATAACTAGCCATTGTGTTCGCTAGTTCTATAAGAATCGTTTTTGCATGCATGGTTCATAAATCTTTAAACTCTTCTGTAACAATATTGGAGTGCTGAGTACAACTAATCATGGACCTTTTACAACAACTCAATGCAATAACCGTTCAAAATCACTCAAACATTCACCAAAAAATACAATTTCATTGTCTACCTATTTAGATCTCAATGCTATGGAGATCATGTTTTACCTCTTTTACTAGAGTCGTCCTTCTTCAGCTAGTGCTGACTCTTATGGATTTACTTAAACTTCTGTAGATCTTCTCAACTCCAATCCAAACATTTCAATGACTTTAATACTAACAGCCTTTATTTGGCCTTATGTCACTTTCAGTTTCTCCGCCCTACAGCTTCAACAACAATCCTGTTGCAGCATCTTGGACAGCGGCCCTCTTTGATCTCTCTGATCAGCACTTCAACTCTCCTTTGTTTCACACTTCGGCAAATCCTGACATCTTATAGCTGGGTAGCTATCTCTTTTATGTTCACTCATTAAAAGTGACCCATCACTTGAGTGAACATTTCAAACTATTCAATTGAGCCATGATAATTGACTTCTTTTCTTAAAAGAACATACTTTTTCTTTTCCTTTATTTCACCTGCAAAAGGCATGGGCAATCTTGCTTCCAAAACAATGGCACTGAAACACAAATGCTATCATATAAAATCTTTATACCTCATGGGATAGCGGGCCATAGAAAAAAAAATATTTCATTTTAAAACGTCAAACGTCTTGATCTCGTCTTTACTCCTTGAGCATGGCTCTATTCACAGATTTCACAACAATCGTCTTTTCGTGTCTTTATGTAGCCGCTTGGTTCGGCTACCTTTGCTTTGGCCACATACACCATCAACATCAACAATCTTCAATGATCACAGTGGCTGTTAATCTTTTTCTTTCCGTGGCTTAAACAAATCAGTTGTGACTTATTTGCTAGACAGTTATGCCTTTGACTGGTCACCATAAGCTCTTCATGCATGCACAAATGCTCAGAAAAGCACTTGCGATATAGACTGTGTTGCAGTTTTAGACCAGAGCTTCACTAAAATCTTCAGTCAATAGCCATTCTTTTGGCAGCGACATGAGCATGACTCTCAGACAGGCGATTACAACCTTCTGTTAATGATCTCTTCAGGATCATCTACCGTTAGCTCTGATACCATGAGAGAAATCTGGTACAGACGAGAATCCCAAAAATGAGTTCTGAGGAATTCAGGCCCTTAGAATTCAATTTATAGAGCAATACATATTAAATGATGGTCATAGTGTTAGCTTTGATATTTAGTATGGGCTGTTGAGAGATATCAGTCAAGATCAACATGGGCGGTTGTTGAGTCGACTGTGGAAGCTCCTATCTTAACGCACAGGTTTGACTTCCGTGGTAGAAATTATATCTACCAACATATTACCGTGGAAATTGCTAGTCACATTTTGTGGATTTAAGGTAGTATGTTTTAAGTTGAGCGCAGGTACATAGACCATATGGTATCAAAATGCAGTAATAAGACTATTTATGTTGCATTACAGTCCAAAAATGTGCTAGTCACATTTTAGAATTTTAAAGGAGCATCTCTTATGTTTGAGCCAAGTGCTTGACATCATGGCAAAGAGTAGTATTTAGAGTGAGTAGTAATTAGAGAAGTCACCCAGATACCAATAACCACCATGTAGAATATGAATCTAGATCAACTATAATCATAGAAGTGAATGTGGAAACAAATCAAACCTGTCAATAAAGTAGAGACATAAAGATTTGTATGAGAAATGGAACACACAGGAAAATATTATTATAGATCTACTAAATCAGCTGCAGATGAAGACTGGAAAAGCATTCACAAAATTCAGTTAGAGTTGTAAAGATTAAAATGAGCAGAGAAAATGATAACAAAAACAGAATAAAGCAATAACAAAAGACAACACACGATTTATCGTGGTTCGGAAAATTTGCCTACATCCACACTCAAAGCAGGCAAACACTTCATTAATCAACTCTATCTTACATGGGCTGCACACAGCCATTATATAATCATATTCAGATATGAAATGAACAGTTGAAAGAATGCGAAACCTACACAACCAAAATATATTTTCCTACTACTTTACCAATTAATCCATACTTAGACACACCGCATCCGAGAGGTGCAAAATACACTCTTCCATCACACACTCTTGCATCTCATGCTCGTGCATCACATACATACTCGTGCATCTATGTTCCCACTCAACAAAAAATCTATAGACATATCATCTTTCTCAAACACCATGACCGATAAGGCCTGCTCATCAATACCAACAAAAGGTTCCAAAACAAACATCGTATTCCTAGGAATACACGTGGTCATCATGCCACCTAAAGTTTCTGGTACCAAGCTGCGAAACTCGGTTACATCCAAAATCGTTACAAATTCCCTAGCCGTTAGGTGTGCCAGGGCCCAGAAGTATGATGCGCTGTCAGATTTCTCATGCCTATCATTGCAATCATATTGTAACGGCTTCACATGGCAAACCGTTGGTCTAGCGGAATACATGGTGTCACAGAGTCTATCCACCATGGCCAACTGTTGAAGCTCGAGTAGTCCAATCATCATTCATTGTCATCCAATCAGCGCGCACCAGGCTATGTGGGTATTCCCCAATTCGGTCAAACGCCTCCAGTGATTCAGATTCACCCACCAGTTCATCCGGAAGCTCGGAACGCTTTACATGTGAAATTTTCAGAGGCATTCTTTAGAAGCTTCTTACCTCGGGCAAATACAAAGAAGCTATCAATGGCGATATCATGCTCAGAAGAATTTGATTCATCCTCCTCAAGCGCCACAGATTCGCTTCCTTCCAACATCTGCAACAATGAACTCAAATCATTTCCGCCACCTATCTCTGGCCCCTCCTTGTCCGTAGTGAGGGGGCTTGCCACCACTGGTAAAGGAAATATATCAGCAATTGTAATTTTTGTACCATAATAACCAGTTAACGGATCATAAAAGATCCCTTCATAAGGGGAAGAAGGCCAATACGATTCACAAAACTTATTCGCCTGATCATCATTATTTGTAACGCTAATCTGGTCTACCGCAGAAACGTTCAAAATTTCAAAAATAACATTATTACCACCATTTGCTAAGCCATGTTGCCGTTTTTTCCGCACCCTCCAGCAGTAAGCTCTGACTGAATTTTAGAAAAAGAGTTACAGTAATAACTTGGTGAATATTCCATTAGGAAAGGCTAATGTGAAGCTAGGCTACCCAATATTTTAATTATTAACAACATATCTGAGCATTGAGTTTTATGTCAGTTGTGCTACATAATATTGTTTAGATAGAGAGCTCGTCTTCATTCTTGCCATTCAATTATGCAACTTAAACCTTAATTCTGAGAGCTTATATCCTTTAGAGTTTCATAGTGATACGATTGCATTTGAAATGAGATATTTTATAAGGCTTATCTAATTTCCAGCAACCTAATCATCCCTCGCTGCAATTTGTGGTCACATTGAACCATAACCAAAAAAAAAATTCATTTATGTATGTGCTATCTCCTATAATATTCAATATCAATTTCTTCATACTTTATTAAGTTTTGTTCATAGAATGAGGATTATCTAGCCCTGATGAATTTGTGGTCACATTGAACCATAACCAAAAAAAAAATTCATTTATGTATGTGTGCTATCTCCTATAATATTCAATATCAATTTCTTCATACTTTATTAAGGTTTGTTCATAGAATGAGGATTATCTAGCCCTGATAGAACTTTTCATCATAGGCTTGGGTAGTGGATGGGGTGCCAAGAGAGCAATCGCTATCTTTCGATTAAAAAAAGAGGCTGTGTATATTTCAAGGAGTACTTATTTTATTCTACTGGTTCTTTGATGTAATTAAACGCTATGATGTAAGTGTTGTTAAGATTAAGGCTTATATTTTTAATAAAGTTACTTTAGTGATTTAGGATTAGATTTAAAAAATAATTATTTTGATAGCTACATTTTATAAGTTAGTGAATTAGTTGATTAAAGAAAAATAAAAGTTTTACAAATCATTCATTTGTAATATGAAATTATTTAAAATATCACTATTTCACTTTCAATCTTGTTTTCATGTATAACAATGAAATTATAATTTTTTTTTCATATGATATCAACATTATTTCCTCTCTTCAAGATGAATTTGTTGCTGAATAATTAGGAGGCCGCATGATGAATGCGTATTCTTCATAAAGTGTTTGCTGGCTTTTTAACCGAACCCATGAAAAGCATTTGCAATAGAAAAGCATAAATTCATGATAGAAAGATAAGGCATGGAAGATAGAATTAGTAATATCCTAGTCTGAAAGTTAAATGTGAGATGGCTATTGCATGATTGCAAAGTGGAAGATGGATCTAATCCCTACTAAACTGATATATGGTATTGCTAACTAGCTGCTAGTTTGCTTGAAAATGATGCTGAAAGTTTATGTTGGGTTTTTCATTGTGAAGATTGAAAGATGCACCAAAAATTAATTATAGTAGATTCAAACCTGCTTCAAGTTGGAATTAATTTAAATGTGAAAATTAGTACTTGTGTGAAGTTCTCGCTGAACATGCTCAATTCTTTTAAACTACAATATTGTTGAACAGTGTTTTATTATGAAGATCACTAGTAAAAAAAATTTCTGGCCTTCAATTGATCCTTGACAGAGTTTGTGAAACTATTGTGTTGAAGATTTGGCATTAGTCTAAGGCTTATTTTTGGTTGAATCTGACATCTATTTCAATTTAATGATGACTATAAATTGTGTAATCAAATCTTTGAAATTTTCGAATGCTACATTTGGTAGTTACATTTTAATAGGATTAATTAAATTTATTGGAGGCTGAGGAAAGAATATTTATCATTTCCTTCTTATTTACAGATGATATATGGCATGTGAAGCAACACTATTTTTAATCTTCTCATTTACAGATGATATATGGCATGTGAAGCAACACTATTTTTATCATGTTTGAGTCCCTTCGTAAAGCAAGGGGATCATAGGTCATAGCACAGCTGTTTTGATTTGCAGATTATTGAGTTTGTCTTGATTTACAAACATAGTGAGTGGTACCTAGGGATTATTGAGTTTGTCTTCGTTCATAGTTTTGCCATATGTTACTGTATATGATAGACTTTGTCTAAATTCACAAAAAGAGTGGTATGTTTGTGGTTCATAGGTATTATTGGATAATCCGGACATTTGCCTAGACATGAGCAGATTGGGAAGTTCTGAAGAGGTTTGGTGATTAGCTAGAAAATTTGCTTCCAGATGAATAGTTTGAGGTGCTATATGGAGATATGGTGGAGATGCTTCTATAGATTTAATTTTTGTTTTGTAATACATACCTTGAGGTGAGGAGGGATTGTAAACTTTAGTGAATTAGGATTCGATTTAATAAATAATTAATTGAGAAGTTGCATTATGCTAAATTAGTTGGTTAGTTGGTTGATGAGAAATAAAAGATTTATAAGCCATATTGTAAACTTTAGTGAATTAGGATTAGATTTAATAAATAATTAATTGAGAAATTGCATTCTGGTAAATTAATTGTAAATTAGTTGGTTAGTTGGTTGATAAGAAACAAAAGCTTTATAAGCCATTCATTTATAATGTGAAATAATTAATTGAAATATGAATATACCATTTTTAATTGTATTTTTCATATGCAACAATAATATAATTTTTTAAAATTTTTATCTTTCATGTTTAATAACAACAACCATTAGAACTGCACTGAAGACATTATATAAAAAACAGAACCCTACCTTTGCAACTGCACTGAAGATATTACTAAACAACAACCATTACAACTACACTGAAGACATTATATAAAGAACAGAACCCTACTGACATCAATCCAGACAGTGTTAACCATAGGGAAACTAGGCTGCCTATTTTAACAGTGATCTTCATGAAGTGTTTGCTGGCTTTTTAATCCAACCCATGAAAAGCATCTGCAATAGAAAAGCATAAATTCATGATAGAAAGATAAGGCATGGATGATAGATTAGTCTGAAAGTTAAATGTGGGATGGCTATTGCATGATTGCAAAGTGGAAGATGGACCTAATCCCTACTAAACTGATATACGGTATTTGCTAACTTGCTGCTAGTTTGCTTGAAAATGATGCTGAAAGTTTATGTTGGGTTTTACCAAAAATTAATTATAATAGATTCAAACCTGCTTCAAGTTGGAATTAATTTCAATATGAGAATTGGTACTTGCGTGAAGTTCTCGCTGGACATGTTCATTTTGTTTAAACTACAATATTGTTGAGCAGTGTTTTATTATGAAGATCACTAGTAAGTTTTTTTCTGGCCTTCAATTGATCCTTGGTGGAATTTGAGAAACTATTGTGTTGAAGATTTGGCATTAGTATAAGGTTTATTTTTGGTTGAATCTGACCATTTAATGATGACTATAAATTGTGTTTGTATTTTATTTTACATCTAACCAAACCTTTGAATTTGTGAATACTACATTTGATAGTTAGGTTTTAATAGGATTAATTAAATTTATTGGAGATTGAGGAAAGAATATTTATCATTTCCAGTAATCGTCTCATTTACAGATGATATATGGCATGTGAAGCCACACTATTTTATCATGTTTGAGTCCCTGCGTAAAGCAAGGGGATCATAGGTCATAGCACAGTTGTTTTGATTTGCAGATTATTGAGTTTGTCTTGATTTACAAACACAGTGAGTGGTATCTAGGGATTATTGAGTTTGTTCTGGTTCATAGTTTTGCAGATATGTTATTTGCTTCCAGATGAATAGTTTGAGGTTCTATATGGAGATATGGTGGAGATGTTTCTATAGATTTATTATTGTTTTTCAATTTTTTTTGGTAATATATATCTTGAAGTGAGGAGGGATTGTAAACTTTAATGAATTAAGATTAGATTTAATAAATAATTAATTGAGAAGTTGCATTCTGGTAAATTAGTTGGTTAGTTGGTTGATTTGAAACAAAATCTTTATAAACCATTCATTTATAATGTGAAATAATTAATTGAAATATAAATATATCATTTTTAATTTAATTTTTCATATGTAATAATAATATATAATTTTTATATATAATAATATATAATTTTTATATATCATTTTTATCTATCATGTTTAATAACAACCACCATTGCAACTGCACTGAAGATATTACTAAACAACAACCATTAGAACTGCACTGAAGACATTGTATAAAGAACAGAACCCTACTGACATCAATCCAGACAGTGTTAACCATAGAGAAACTAGTCTGCCTATTTTATTCGGATTTTTTGAGGCTTTGGAAAAGGAGGAGATAATTGGTGAACGCAAAGTTCATTTTGGTTTTCTAATGAAATGGTTTCAATAATGTCAGATTTAATTGACGGGTGGTTAGTGTTAGAGATAAATTAATTATCCTCCTAGAAATTTCTGTCTTTCAGAAAGTTCCTCCACCTAGTGACTTCTAGAGCCTTCTTTCACCTGCCCACCATTATTGCCGCGGCTAACTCTAATCTACAGCTTCCAGAACATTTAATATGTAATGGTCTATAAATTGAATGTATTTGAAATATAATCTTAGAGCCCAGTTATGGGTTTCTCCTGTAGTTATCTCCAACAGTCGACATGGAGGAGGATGCTGTCCCGAAGACCTTGCTTTTAAATGTCATGGTAAAATATCTTAGGAAATAATTAGAGTTTTTGAATAGATGGAAGAAACTAGCGCAGGAAATAGCAATTATTTAATGTCATGGTAAAATATCCTTAAGAAATAATTCAAGTTCTTAGAATAAGTGTAGGCAAGTTAATTGCATCTAAAAAAGAAGATCACTTAGGTTCTTACTATAGCTATTTAGTAGAAAGTAAGTATCCTGATTATATATAAAGAGGTTCATTTAATGTGAATGATTAAAATATGAGAATTCTGAAGTGTTAGAACTGGTATTATAGTGCTCCCTATCTTAGCGACCAGTAGTAGATAGCTATACTCCACACCAAATTTTTAATATCTGATGTTTATCGTGTTATGGGCTATCTAATGTGACAGATAGTAAAATCATGAACTGCAATACATTCCTTCCTGCAAGGCAAGCATCATATAATAATGTCTACCCTACCACGACCTGCATCATCTACAAAGACCACAAAAACTCTTTCACTGCAGTAACTAATCTCCATACAAAATGGTATCATATGAAATGTCTTTAGCATCATGTCATATCCTAACAAAGGGCCATACCATGGAATGGTGGGAACCGTTGAGTAGATGGAAAATGGCGAGTTTTACCTTTTTTTTTTGGGCTTGATGGTCTCGTAAAAAAAAATCTTTGTCCAGGCTTGCCGTTTTTCCAAGTTGCCGGGAGAGTTTACAAAAAAGTAACATAAAAGTCAATGGTCACTGTTTCTTTGGCCATTTGCATTACACAGGTGTGGCAAGAAACCCCAGTTGCATCTGGCAAGAGGGGAGGCCGCATAGGTAGAATTAGATCAAAGCACAACCATCAAGACCATATTGGAGTCATAATTCTATCATCTCAATTCCTCCACTTGTATTAGATCTAGTTTTTACATTTGTTAGGAAAATACAACTACTACCACTCCTAGCCCATCTAATAATAGATTCACATATTATTTCTATAGTAATATATCAAAACATTCATTTTTATGGTGAAGATTAAGATATATATGTTGGAATTTATATGTTGGTGTCAATAAGGTGTTGCATCTAGTAGGTTCTTCAATTAGACCTTAATCACACATGTTACTTAAGTTTACTTAAAAGGTCACATAGGAACATTCCCACTTTAAGAGGAATTCCAACTTAAGTACCCTTACCACTTTTCCATTTTAAGTAGATGATACTTTATATCTCATATCATAAGATTAATACACTTGTCATTTTATTATGCTATCTTATGTCTCACCTTGGCCTACATATCCAAGGGGTATCCTTTGTAATCTTAATTCAATTTAATTCCATTCTATTGTATTCTTGAGATAAATACAATTTATTCTTGTCATACTTATTATCTTCTCATGATCTTATGCTTTCAATTTAATTAAATTTCTTTAAATGGATCCTCTCAAGGTTTAAATAATTATATCAAAAAAATCTATGATATTAGGAAAAATTCATGATGTCCCATAATCAGACATACTATTGTGGTTGCATCTTCCCATCCCACGGCCAAAAAATAAATATTAAAACAAAATATATAGAAGAAAGAATCCAACAATAAAAATTATTCTTATAAAAACTTGGATTTGTACAATGATTAAAACTAGGAAATAAGCATCATGCATACATCTTCTAACTTAAAATACCTTACACTTGGGGGTATCTTCTCCCTCCACGTCTACGTCATCCAACCCACCTCATCCTATCAACCTGTCACATAGGTGCACAAATATGATTCTATTCTATTCATAATCCCTTCCTACTTGTGACCTTATACATATAAAGGAAATCACATAGTCTATAAGTTGACATTATTTGCATCCTTCTTTCCCATTATCCCACCAAATATAGGTAATATTTATATGTTTGTGGCTTATTCAAGATCCATACCCTCTCTTATACTATCTGGGTGGCTATGCTTTCCTATCAACTATTGCATTGCAAAGCCAATACACTTTCTTAGTACCTAATACCTATTTGTGTAAAATCCTCATCTACATTACTTCCACATTTTCTTGACACCTATACCTTCTTATAGTCCTCCTTTATAGGGAAACCACATTTCTATGGCCCTTGTACTTGCAAGCTAATGCTCTTCTACATGGATATCACTCTTCCCTAACACTCGTGCCTATCTCACAAATTCCTCATCATCCACGTTGCATCCTCCCATGTTGTTAAATAATTAATTGATGCAAGATTAAATAGTTGTTAATGTTTAATTTAATTATTGGATTATTAATTGTTCAATTATTTATTTATTGTTGATTAATGGTTTATTTAATATTTATTGTTTACTTATTTATTTATTGTTTATTATGTATTTGGCTTTAGTGATTGAATAATATTTATTAGAGGTTATTTAATTATTTTATAAACCCTTGGATTATTTATTCAATTACCCATTTGATTTATCTATTTAGTCATAGCCTATAGTTATTTGTATAGTCTTATTATTAGTTAATTGATGGTAATAAAGTATCTTATATTATGTCTTTTTACATCCCACTTATAATTATAAATGTGTTTCATATGTTTCCCCCACATATCTTATATTATGTCTTTTTAGATCCCACTTATAATTATAAATGTGTTTCATATATTTCCCCCACCCACCGTTTATTCTCATTGGTTGAATTTGAAATGAGAAATAAAAAATATAACCTAACGTGGGTAGGTAAAATATATTTCCAAAAGGAATATTTTGATTGGTTGATTTTGAGGCTAGTGTTTTGGCTTGGAGGCTAGGGTTTTGGTTTGGTTTTTCTTTTTATTCGACAGCTTGAGCCCATAGTTCAGGCCGTCATAGTCATTCACCATAGCCCACTCATGAGAGTGTATAGCAGGTCCAATATGCCCATCAGAGTGAGAAATGCACTATAGAGAAGGATCCCGAAAGGTAGGAGCTGAGGCAGATGTTTCAAGAAGTGTTAGCCAGACTTGGCCCGAGACCTGACATTGAGCAGCCTGGCCATGCTCAGATGCGAGAGTCTTACCAGTAGGATCTTGAGGAGGGGGAGAGAGAGAGGTCTCCCAGGACGAGAGAGGTTCTAGTGGACCAGGATTCAGTCATTAGGGGGCATATGAGAGATCTGATGAGATCTCGTTCTCCTTCCTTTAACAGTTTGGGCATCGGACTTGAGGCAGAGAATTGGTTGATTGGATTGGATAGGTGTCTTTCCATGCATCTGTATGGTAGTAACACCAAGGTGAGGTGTACCATCATGCATCTTCAAAATTTTGCTTCTATTTTGTGGCAGTTGGAGGAGGAGAGTATTGGTTTAGACATTCGCATAGTGACTTGGGAGATTTTCCTTGAGAGATTTAAAGCATGCTTTCACTTAGATCAGTGGAGACAGAGTCAGCCAGGTGAGTTTCATGCGTTACGCCAATTTGGAATGACTGTTGCTTAGCATGAGCATAGGTTTTATGAGCTCAAATAGTATGTTGTTATTGGGAACGACGAGGCTATGTTGGTCCAACACTTCTTGAGAGGTCTTAATGACCACATCAGTGGAGGTGTGAGAGTATTTGAGCCTACATCAGTAGAGTTAGTCATGGTGAAAACCAGGCTAGTAGAGTAGAATCTTGCCTGTTCTCATGGTGGTCAGTCTGGAGTATAGATTGGGAGTGTGCCTTATAGTGGTTCCATATCTAGAGGGAATCAATCCCAGACTGCTGCACCTTGTAGGAGTTTTCAAACACCTGCTAAGGGTGGGCAGCAGTAGAGTTTTCAGTCAAGGCCGAAATAGTTTCAGGGCCAGTAGGATGGAAACTCTCAGTCTAGAAATAATAGGAGTTAGTAGAGGAGTAGGAAGAGTTTCCCAAGATAGTCCTCTCAGAGTTCTTCATAGGCCCCTAGTAGGGAAAGTTTCCAGCAGTCTAGTGGGCCATCTGGAGGTAGAGGACCTAGCAAAGGAGCTTGTTTCTCCTATGGTCAGTATGGCCACATAGCTGCTCAGTCTCCACAACATTCTCATTAGACTGGTAGTCAAAGAACGATAACATTGGAGCCTACAGTTGGGGATGCAAGTAGATCCCACCGAGTTTTTTCACGGTGATTGATGAGAACCAAGCCGAGCACCAAGGTACAGTGATCGAGATTGCATGTGTGTTGGGTGGTATTTTTATCTCAATACTATTTGACTCGAGTGCTTCTGATTCTTTTATATCTTCCTCCATTTTGGAGCAGTGTGGGCTCGTGTCTGCTAGAAAGAAGGATAAGTGGCAAGTAGAACTAGCTACTAGTTTTCGTGTGGCCCTAGATTCCTTTAATCCCAGTTGTGAGTTGGACCTAGGACCCTTTTCTACCTCAGTTGATCTTTGAGTTATTCCTTTGGGGTCTTATGGAGTTGTGTTGGGGATGGATTGGTTAGCATCTCACAGTGCGCATCTAGACTGTCGTCAGAAGACAGTGGATTATTTAGATGATTAATGCAGGAAAGTTACAATAGTTAGTATTCCTAGACCTATTTTCCTTCTTATGATCTCCGCTATGCATCTTAAGTGGTGTATGCATGAGGGATGCCAAATTTTTGCAGTTTCTCGAGGACATGGATGAGGAGAGAAATAGGGAAGTTACACTTGATTGTCACCCTCTTCTTCAAGAGTATGTTGATGTGTTCCCTATTGATATTTTGGGTATGCCTTCGAAGTGAGATATTGACTTTCGCATTGATTTAGTTCCTGGAGCAGAACTTATTTTCAGAGAACCATATTGGATGACCAGTCAGGAGTTGAGTGAGTTGAATTTGTAGATAGAGGAAATGTTGGCCAAGGGGTTCATTCGTCATAGTATTTCTCCTTGGGTTGTGCTAGTTATCTTCATTAAGAAGAAGGATGGTTCCATTTGGTTATGCATTGATTATCAATAGTTGAATAAGGTAACCATGAAGAATCGATATCCATTGCCTCGAATAGATGATCTTTTTGATCAGGTAAAGGGAGCCAAGGCATTCTATAAGATTGATCTGAAATCAGGGTATCATTAGTTGCTCATTCATGATGCAAATATTCATAGAGTGACTTTTTGTACTCATTATGGTCACTATGAGTTTAGTGTGGTGTCATTTAGGTTGACGAATGTGCCTTCATTTTTCATGAGCCTCATGAATGGATTTATTTGCACCTACCTTGATCATTTTGTCCTTGTGTTCTTGGATGATATTCTGATCTATTCTAGATCTATGGAAGAGCATGAGGGCCACTTGCGATAGGTATTGCAGTTCTTGAGGGGGAATCAACTTTATGCCAACTTGGCAAAGTGTGATTTCTTCTAATCAGAGGTGAACTATCTTGGTCATGTAGTTTCAGGAGAAGGTGTATCCGTGGACCCTTCTAAGATCCTGCCCATTGTAGATTGGTGAGGGACGACCAATGTTTCTGAGTTTTGAAGTTTTATGGGTTTGGTCAGATATGACTGCCACTTTGTTGAGAGCTTTTTCCGAATAGGTCTCCCAATCACTTCTCTTCAGAGGAAAGGGAAGAAGTTTGTTTGGTCAGAACAGTGCGAGTTATCTTTTCTTACTTTGAAGGAAGTGCATGTTAGTGCTCCAATTTTGGCAGTTACTGATCCACCTAGAGATTTTATGGTTTGCACAGATGCCTCTTTAGAAGGCATAGGAGCTATGCTTATGCAGGATGGTTGTGTGGTAGCCTATGAGTCACAAAGTCAAGGACCATGAACTGAACTATCTAGTTCATGACTTAGAGTTGGCAGTTGTAGTTCATGCTTTAGTCAGAAGGCAACATTTTCTGTTGGGTCATCGGTTTGAGCTGCACAGTGATAACCGTAGTTTGCAATACATTTTCATGCAGCTGAACTTGAATGATTGACAACGAGTATGGATGGAATTCCTCTATGAGTATGATTTTGAGGTTTGATATATTCAAGGGAAAGAGAATGTAGTGGCAGATTCTTTGAGTTGTAGGCAACATCAGGTTGCAGCATTAACCCTTGGGGTGGATTTGAGAGAGAGAATTCTTAGGATTCTTCCTCAGGACACCTAGTATCAAGAGGTTAGATCCATGCTTGAGACGGGTAGGCCATTAGAGGGTAGATATTCTTGATATAACCTTGAGGCAAATGGTCTTCTTCAATGTCTTGGGTGGATCTATGTACCTCCTTTAGATGGACTTCGTATTTTGATCATGACTGAGGCCCATCGTGCACCTTATTCGGCACATCTTGGTTTCAAGAAGATGCATGCAAATCTTAGATAGATAGATCATTGGGCTAGAATGAAACATGACATTGCTGATTTTGTGTCGAAGTGTTTAGAATGTTAGTGGGTAAAGGTGGAGCATCAACACCCTATAGGGCTTTTACAGCCTAATTTGGTGCCAGATTGGAAATGGGATATCATTTCCATGGATTTAATAGTGGGGTTGCCTGTTTCTTCACGTCGTCATGATGCCATCATGGTCATTGTGGACAAATTGACCAAAGTTGCTCATTTTGTTCCTATTTGATCTTCCTATACAGCAGCAGTGGTGGCACGATTTTTCATGGAATATGTGGTGAGCTTGCATGGGATTCCTAGGTGGATCATTTCTGATAGAGATCTTTTCTTTACTTCAGCATTGTGGACCTCACTTCAGCATGCCTTGGGGACCCAATTGAACTTTAGTTTAGCTTATCACCCAGAGATCGATGGTTAGACTGAGCGTGTGAATGAATTAGGTTTTGGAGGACATGCTTTGCATGTATGTTATGGACTAGCAGTCGTGCTGGGAGGAATATCTATATCTTGTGGATTTTTCTTATAATAATGGATATCATAGCTCCATAGGTATGTCTCCCTTCGAGGCATTGTATGGTCATCGTTTCCCTACTCCTTTGAGTTGGGATGGGTTAAAGGATAGGGTGCATATAGGACTGGATATGATTTGAGAGATGGAGTAGCTGGTTGAGTAGACTCGTGGGCATTTAGTAGTTGCACAGGATAGATAGAATAAGTATGTCGGTGCTCACCAAGTGGATTGTCAATTTTTTGTTGGCGACCGTGTGTTCTTGGGAGTGCATCCGTGAAAGAGTTAGATCCGGTATGGAAAGGGTTCTAAGTTGGTGCCTCATTTTTTTGGCCCTTTTGAGAACCTTGAGAGAATAGGACACGATGCCTACCATCTTTCCTTGCCATCAAGCCTATCCCGCATCCACAATGTTTTTCAAGTTTCAATTCATAGACCTTATCATCCTGATGTGACCCATGTTATTGATTGGAACGCATTGCAGGTCGAGGGTAGGAAGCTTCTATGGATCTTGTGTGCATTCTTCAGCATCGGTGTTTGACTCTCAGGGTTTGTACCATCGACCAGGTAAGGGTCCTATGGGACCCAAATGATGTGACCTCGACTACATGGGAGGATGCAACGAAGATGAGAGAGATTTATTCTTATATGTTTTAGGCTTCCAAGAGTAAGCCCAATTTTGGGGAGGAGAATGTAGTACACCTTCCTTAATATGACTTTTTAGACTCATGTTTGACTTGAGTTGACATTTTCAGTGAATACATTATATTGTGATATTTTACTTAAACATTATGCGATATTGTAATATACTTTAATTTGAGTTGTAGTGTAGGTTGTGCATGCAGTAGTTCCTTATTGATGTTTAAATGAGATTTTATTGGATTACTGACATGGACAAACACATTCATTTTGTACGTATGATGATTTATATACATTTTTCATGTTTGTAAGTGTATGGGGTGTGAGGAGATGATTTTCTTTCACTCACTTCGGTGAGACAAGGAATGTCATGATTCTTTGTCACTGGTGTTTTTACCATGGTTGTATATATATGCATGTGTGGTTCATTGGTGCAAGAAATTCCAAGTACAAGTATCGTGTAGGTATGGGGTATTGTCTCCACCTGGCTTCAGAGGTCTGAGTGTACCTTATTGATTTGATGGAAGTGGAGAAGATAGTCCTAAGACCTATGTTTTACCCTAGTCACGCCCAAAGTGAGCATCATCAATCGTTCATCAGTTTCCCTATTGTTTGGTATGCGAGTCGTGCGTTTATTTGAGTTGTTTTAGTTGTGTATTATGCGTTGGGTAAAATTGATTATTAAATCTTAAAGTATTTAATTAGATTAAATGAGTTTTATGCTTGGTATAGAAAAGAGATTAAATTAAATATGACTCATGTATGTGTTTAGTCATTAAATCAATTGGTTCATTTATTAAATTAGTAAGTTTGAGAATGTATTATTTTCAAATGAGAAATGAAATAGGTTTTTTATTTTGTGGGAAAAGTTTATTGAAATTTAGAAACTAAAATATTTTTTTTCTTGATTGACTTTAAAAATGTAAATTGCCGTTTTTAAATAAAGGAAGAAAATCAATTATTAGGGAGAAAAGCTTTTTGCATTAAAACCTTATGGAAAGGATTTCATTGGTGAGAAATTATTTCAACCTAAAATAATTTTAGGTTAAATTTTTTTATAAAAACCAAACTCTTTCATGGGTTTGGGGAGGAGAAGTTTTTGAAGAAATTTGTGCATCTTTGTTGAAGAAATCTTCCAGATTGCAGGTTGGGCTCTTCTTAGATATCTTCCTAGATTTATATTAAGGGATTTCTCAGTTGGTTAACCTTGTGTGAGGGTTGATTTTGGCCAAGTGGTTTTCTATTGTATTGAACTCCGTGTACTATTTCATGTGTATACCTTTATTTTGGGAGTTTGTGTTATTTTATTTAAGTTTCATATGGGAGAGTGGCTTTCAATTGGGGGTCGTGCCCAAAGTGGATGTAGGGTAACCCATCAAAAGTTTCCTTAAGTAAGTGATAACTTAAAAATATTTAGGGGGCTTGGTAGATGAAACACTAAATAAGATTATAATGCCTCGCTCATGGTTGAGTGCTTGTATAGACTCGAGATATAGCAAGAAGGCCTAGAATGGAAAACCAACAACCTTGTCCTCACAAAAGGATTATTTGGGTCCACATGAGACTTGGATGGGGATGGGGCTTCAGTAGAGGTTACTAGGATAACCCACGATGGGGGCCAGGACCTATGGAGGCCTGCTAGGATAACCATACCAAGCTATGTGATAACACTCTTTCCTTATGGTCACTAGTGTATAGTCTTGTTGATTTCTCTTGTTTTGATGTAGAGTCATGTTCTACAAGTTTACTTCTTGTGATTCATTCTGATATTATGAGTTAGACCATGTGTGTGTGCATACCTATAGGTTGACAGTGGTTCGTATTCCTATCTCCTAGCACAGTGGGATGGTTCTTTTTGGAGCCACATGGTCGAGTGGCAATGTCACTTTCCATCGGGTGTGTGTTCATTCCATTCTCTAGAGTTGGCTTCACAGGTATTCCAGTTGCACTTGGATTTGAGCATTTTGTTATCCAGTCGGATCCCATTTATTATGGATCATTCTTTTTATATTTTGGGCCTTTCATGGTCAGTTGTATTTATTATAGTGTATGCCTTCATGAGAAAATGTAAATTGTAATGTAACCTTATCTAATTTAGTTAAATGCAATGTAGTTATTATCTTTGATGCAATAAATGTATGTATGGAAATTTATTGCAATGCATATGTTTTATTTGAAGATTGGATATAATGAAATGGTTAGATTTCTAATAAATGAACTAAAACATGTTATCGATATTTTATTCTATTGAATAAATTAACCATTGATTTAGTGTAATGATGTTATTAAGTTTAATTACTTAATTGGTTTAATTAATGTTAAGATATGTTAGTGGTAACCTAGTTAACCAAGTTGGGAAACCCTTTAGGTGTTAAGCCTTATGTTGTGTAATCTAAACTTATGTTAACTCATTGTACAATAAACTTATTAAGTTTTAAAAAAAAATAATATTTGCACTCTTTTCTACTATTTTTGTTTAATCTCTTCAAGGTTTCTTGGTGGGGCATTACACAGAAGCACCACAAGAAAAAGGCATAAGGAACTAGGATCTACATGTAGGGAAGAGTGTCATCACATTATATCACAAAACAACAAAGGATATCCTAGGTAAGGGGAGTGTGAGCTCCATGTTCCTTGCATCCATGATACACATGTGGAACCATCTCAACCTTTAAGGAAAATAAGGGAGATATGTTTATCTAGTTACCATATATTTCCAAACCTAATCATGAGTCTGTACTAGCAGTCCAGGCCATGAGATGGGGCACTACCAATACATTTCTTATCTTACTAAGATGAATTACTACTACCCATCCCACCTAAGATTAATTTATTAGGTTATCACTTGAATTATGCAATAAACTCCAAATGAGCTACTCCAATGGCCTAAACCTTGACTTCTTATCACAAGGAATCCTAGTGAACCATTCCTCATGACCTTGATAGACTCATGGAAGTCCACTCTCCCTAATCATTCTCCTAGACCTTGTAGAAACAATATACACATATGCAAGAACAAGGGATCTCAAAACATAACCCAAATAACCAAGCTTTCCAACCAAAAAGATAATCATTAAATAAATGGATAACAATACTAATATCATAGCCTCATAGGTAATAAGAAAGCACATAGCATCCAATATGATCCACAATATCAAGTATATCCAAATGAGCCCAATATAATGAACAAGGTATCATTCATCTTGCTTAACAAATATAATGCAAATATCCAATCTCAATCAATAAACCAATTCCCAGAACACCTCACAAAATTCAAAAATATCAAACACGACCTCTAGATTGACGAAAAACCAAAGCAAAAAGCCAAACTAACACAGAAAGACCAGATGCAAAGATTCAAAAAGCCAAACTAACACAGAAAGACCTAATGCAGCAGTCTGGTGGATTCAATCAGCAAAGTAGCACATTTGTAGAGAGAAATAATGCTTTCACAAGATATTACAATGCCTACACAAACTAATTTAGCACATTCAATGAACAAAATAATGCATACACCTAATTGTGCAGTGCATTTACACAACTAGGTAGCACATCTACCTTCCAGGTTAGTGCATAAGTAGGTTACTACAATGTATTTAAGCCACAAAATAGTGTTGTTGTGCTGTAGAATAACACATTTACTAATAACTTCAATGCATACATGGGACAAACTAACGCATACAAAATATCATGCAGCGCTTATACTCTTTCAGCACATATATCAAATTATTTAGCATATATGCCCACAGAAACGAAACAAAACATAATCATCTATGTGTCGGGTGATGCAAACCACAATACAACACCAGAAATGCATCAACAAGGCAGAATAATTTAAACAGACAAATCACCATTAAGGCCCCACATGACACAAAATGCCTTACTATGGCAATACACAAAAACTCTACACAACACAAAACCTTTAGAATAGCAAAAGTCTTTAAATAGCACATCACAACATCTCAGGATTAAATACAAAATACAGAGATAAGTTGGGCAACCCATTCCTTCATGACAATGGGAGACAATAGTCCCGAGACAATAAAATCAAGGACAAAACTCATGACATTGCACTACTAGGAGACCTTTTGGAATAGCACTAAAAAACTATAGAAAAACCATAATTTCCATAAACATTTTTCAATCATTTGGCAAGCCAAATTTCTTTACAGGCATAAAGAAGACAAGCTTTACAAATTAAAATGCAAAGAAGGTTGAAATTCCTCCAACCTGACAAATAGAAGTTATGAATTGAGAAATATGATGAAGCACAACCAACAGCCAAATCCAAGCATTCGGTAAATTCTCCAGCCAAGCAGCCCCATGACAATCTCAAAAAATTAAATAAATAGAAAATAAACCAAAACTATGCAAAACTCCCAACCAATAAAAAATAATCAGAAATATAATATTTCTTACCAACCATGGCAAATATCAGGGCAAAATATAATAAAATAATATATTTAAGCCTTCCAAATCTCACACCCAATCATAAAATAGGGTAGGTAAAATTAAAAAATTAAATAATAAATAAACTAAATTGTAAAATGGGAAATGAATAATAACAACCAACAAATAAAATATAAAGGCTTACTAATAAAATAATATATTTAAGCCTTCCAAATCTCACACCCAATCATAAAATAGGGTAGGTAAAATTAAAAAATTAAATAATAAATAAACTAAATTGTAAAATGGGAAATGAATAATAACAACCAACAAATAAAATAAACCCAATAAATAAAATTCCCAATTAAATTTAAAACAACAATAAATAAATAGAAAGGCTCACTAATAAAATAATTAAATCAAATAATACAAACACTCAAATAAATATTAAACCATCGAATAATATAAAACCATAATTAAATATAAATCCTAAATAAAATAATCACACATAACAACCCAATTAATGTAATGCCCGCCAAAATACCCTAGAGAAATTAAACATCTAACATGCAATGGAGATAACAAAAATTTAAATAACATCTAATAACAACTAATGCAACACATAACATCTCCATCTATTTATATTCATTAACCAAATAACCAATATGAACATCCATCATTGCTCATTTCATCAATTAACGCAAGCGGAAATAACATAACATCATTAACCTTTCCCTAGGGTACTTCAACATCATTTCTTAATTCATTACCACAATAACATACTAGCCATGTGGAACCAAAGGAACCACCCCCCATGCTAGGAGATGACACAAGGTCCCAAGACACACTCTAAACCTAAGTTGGAACTTTAACCAAAGAGACTAACCACACAGGGACTCTCAAGAAATAAATCACATAATACAACAAGAATGAACTCCCAGAGGTGTAAAAGTCATCAAGACATAAATGCATCCAATAAGCATAATTATAAATCATAAAGGGCAACACATGTAGGAGTGGAGTGTCATCACATGCCATCCTCAAAACATAATAACATAAGACACTAGCCTGATGGACATGTGGAGCCATTTCAACCTATGAGAGACTAAAAGAGATTACCTTACTGTCTTCACACCCTTCTCATGCTTATCTTAAAACATCCTCCCTAGGACTAAGTCACGAGGCTCAAATCAATTTATCATCTTATTAATTAATCTAGCTACCCAAGCCATCAATTATTAGATTATCACTTATTTACAAATAATGGTAAACTCCAATGTGCCCTGGTGGTCTAAACTTCATGCATCATTACAAGGAACCTCATGGAAGCCTATCTCTCATGACCCCAATCATCACAAGAAAGTCCACTCCCCCTGACATGGCCCAACAATAAATCTCAATTGGCTCTAACCATAATAAACATATGAAAATAACACTCAATGCAACCAATAACATCCACACATACTCTCACAACATATGCAAGGCTACAACAACATCAAAGATAATAAATGATAACATCATAGCAAGGCCTACTCACTTGCTGGTCCAAAACAATATAATATTCATCTCAAACATCCATGGCTTATCAACATGGAAGAGAGTGTAAAATATCCACAATGGCATAGAGAGGTAAATATACTTAAACCATCAAAACTAATCAAAACTAATCAAACCCAAAATAGGAAAATATTAGCACAAATCAAATAAAGCCTCTGGTACAAAAATCAACTTGGGACAATACCTCAAAAATGACCAAAACTAAGAAAACATAGAACAAAAACAATTTATCATGTTTATCCCATAGAACAACGCTTATGTCCAATAGAACACCGCTTTCATCTTGTAGGATAGCACAAAAATTTCCAGAATCACGCATACATCTTCTAAGACAGCTCATGCATTCCTAGATTCGTGCTTACGCCCTCTGAGACAATGCTTATGCTATGCAGAACAACACAAACATAATACATAATAGCATTTTTACATATTTAAACAATGCATTCACTAAAACAATGCATTTACATATTTCACATGGAAAACTCAGAAGACTTACGATAGAAAAATAAATTCCAAACTTAAACAAAGGGGCTCGAAAAACACATGAATAGAGATGCCCAGAAACAAGGAATACATAGGTGTAAAGAAGGTAAATAAATTCAAACTATAAATCAAGATTCAACAAAAATTTCTTCATGTTAATAGGAAAATAAATTCCAAACAAAGGGGCTCGAAAAACACATGAATAGAGATGCCCAAAAATAAGGAATACATAGGTGTAAAGAAGGTAAATAAATTCAAACTATAAATCAAGATTCAACAAAAATTTCTTCACGTTAATAGGCATACAGAACCACTTCAAACTCACAGAAAAACCAATGAAACCAAATCCAAACTTTCTCAGACTGAAAGACTCACAAGGGGAAAAATATCCATTCAAACTCCCATACAAAACAAGAGATTCAACAACCCAAGCTCATATAGAAATCTGACAAAGCATGAAATGGCATTTCCAGACAATTAAAAAATTGTTCCCAACAACAAGAGTAAAAGAAATCCAAAACCAGGGAAGAATGCTTGCTGAAAAAATTTCTAGTGAATAGCCAACCCAAAAACCATCACAAGAATGAAAATAAAAAGCACCAATAAACAAAAACCCTAGCCTCAATCTCGGCCAATCAAAATATTCTATTATAGAATATATTTTACCAACCCACCATATATTATAATTTATTCTCTCATTTTCAATTTAGCCAATGAGAGTAAAAGGTAGGTATAGTAAATATAAAATATACTTATCCAACAAAGTGGGAATGTTTTATTATTGTTTTAATTTAATGTGTTCATACACCCCACTTAGGAAATAAAAGTCAAACTATTAAATAAACATAAGCTATAAATAAATAATCCAAATGGGGATTAAAATTAAATAAACCAAAAGCTAATAAAATAAAATAGAGAACCAAATAAATATAAGATATCAAATAAATACTAAAACATAGAAAATCAAATAAATAATTAAATAATCAAATACCATTAAGGATTAAATCACAAATATAAAATAAATATTAAACAACAATAAAGCTTACCAAATGTAAAATAATCATAAAATCAATAAACATTAACTATGAAATAAATATAAATGCCAAATAATTAAATTTTTAAAATTGATATATTAAATACATTAAAATAAACATTATTAAATATAAAACCACATATCAAGATCAACATAATTACTCTAACATAATCAAGTAAATCAACTGACATAAATCAAACTCACAATAACAAGAAGACCAATCTTACTAACTGACATGGCGAATTATGCCAAGACGTTGACTACTCACGGTGAACAACTTGGACCTAGATTATGTGAAGGGAACTCATGTCATCTCCTAACCACATAAGCCATTGGAACTAAAGACACACTCAGACCTGTGAAGCTAGGTGGAGTCGATGTCTGGTACCTACAAAGTCCTGCAACCACAAAATGACAATACCACATATACATATACATATATAAAACAAGAAAGTGACAGAGACTCGCAATGACACATCTCGCTCGCAATGAGTGATGTGGAATCATATCTATCACAAAGACAGCCAAACAATAGTCAAACACATCTCATAAACATCTCATCAAATGTAATCATGAAGTAGGGTTAGCGTAATCGTAATCATCATTGAAACCATGATAAATCAAATCTATTGATAATCTATCACATAGTGAGCATATAAAATCCATTGAGTACATATATCATCAAATCACATGATCAATCATGATAGTACCAACATCCATATAGATCATCAAAATAGCATATGTCCAATAGTGTCTAACATCAATGATAAGTAAATGAAGCACATGAGTAATCATCATCCAAATCATCAAATAATGTCTAGATAAGTCTATCAAGCATAATATAAAAGTCAACTCTAGTCAAAATAAGTTAGAGCAAGGGTGGATGCTACAACTAAGATACCACATACCACCACAAGACAAATCTAAGCATGACGAATACTGATAGGATACTAGCTAAACCTAGAGTGTAGAATGAGATTTTATGTCACCTCTGATCAACTTGCCATTGGGATAAAGACACGCTCAGACCTGTGAAGCCAAGTGAAGTAAATGTCTAGTAGCTACAAACGTGTCACCACCAAAGTACACACAAAAACATATGTGTAGAGAATATAACATGAAATAATTAGACAAGTGAAAGGGAGTCACAACATCATATCATACTCATAAATGAGTGGTGTGACATCATCCCTAACACAACCATAGTAGAAGGCAATCATGACAACCAAACACTATTGCAAACATCATATCCAATATAATTGCATGGTAAGGTTAGCATATAGTAAGATACCATCATATCATTATAAGCAATTATGAACCTCGCGTATATAATAAGTGTATATAGATCATCAATGTAAGTCCATCCATCATAATAGTCCATGAATATCATGATCCATATGAAACCATAATGTCAACTGCAAATATGATACATGTCTATCATCAATTATAAAACATCCAAGTCATAGATCAATCCATAAACATCTATCAAAAGAATCATAAAATAGTCTAAGCTATATCCATATAGTCTATCGATGCACAAAAAGAAAGATGAACCAGGGACAGGAACTACACAAACTACAACCAAATGGATACCTTTTGCATATAGTATATTTTCATTTAGATTTGTTGACTTAGGATTAACCTTGCAGAAAGTTATGAAAATGTAATTTTAAAATTTAACTAGTAAATGCATAATTATTGATATGGATTATTTAATATTCTTCTACAAAACTAGGCTTGACCATATGGTTAATCTACAAAATATACTACAACAATGTAAGGATAATTAAATATCATTCAACCCAAACAAGTTATTTTTTTGGAGTAATATGATTAGGCAAAATACTAGGTCATACAATAGCTGGGCATGGGTTCTAGCAAAAAGGAGTTGAAATGTTTCTTTAAAAAGATAAATTTTGTCAGGAAATTATTGCTAGTTTCATATAAATTGTGAAATCACTATATGATATTCTAATGAAGGACATAATAAAATAACATGGAAAACCAAAAAAAGTAGTCCTTTAAGGAAATCAAAAGATTCATCATAAAGGCTCTAATTTTGATTTTTCTTGATTGCATAGACCAGTTTACATTTACTCCTTGACATCTAAGAATTCCTATGTAGCCATATTCACATAGAGAGAATATATTAATTATAAAAAGCCTATCAAATTTATGTGTTCTCTATTCAAAAATGTTGAAGTAGATGTCTTTATGTGCAGAAGCATTATTTAATTTGTCTAAGATATAAAAAAGTAGACATTATATTATTGGAACCAAAGTATCTTCTTTCCTAGCTAATGCTATAGGTAATATTTAATGATGCAAAGTGAACTCAATGAGTGTGAAGAAAAATAAATGGTTATACTACAAGGATACAATATTGAAATTTTCCCTACGAAACTAGTCAAGGGCAAGGATTATCACAAACATTGATACTATTGTATGTATAGATTGATTTTTAAAAGTACACAATAAGTGGGATAACAAAAAAAGACTAATATAATGTTGAACACCCAACAAAACTAAGAGGGGAGGCTAAATTAGTTCAAAACTTCAAGACTAATATAAGGTTTTCAAATCATTCACATAATCTTCTCACAAAATTCACTTCTCATCCATACTTATTTCATCCATCTGCACTATAATGGTGAAAAATTAGGGTTTCCACCATTAGATGTATGAAAAATGCTAATTTTTACTCGGAGACCATTACACTAGGGAAATATAGGAATTAGATAGATCTAAACCTAAGAGGTCTAGATGTTTATCAGATTCAGGGGTGTTGAATGATCCCTCTTCTTTCCCTTGAGTTGAATTGATTTATTGAAGATACTGAAATGAAGGGTAAATGGGGTAACATTGATGTAAAAATGTACAAAAATTGAGCTACAATCATTAGATCAGGCCACGAACTTGTATCTAAGGATTGTAGGAGGATTCAAACATGTTCCCAGAAGGAGCTCCTGATTTATCGGGGTTGGTGTGATGGTCACTCTGGTCCTCCCAACTTTTCGCACTCCAATGGGGGATCAATTCATCTCTGTAAATAAGTCTTATCTTGAATATCATAGCTTCGTACCTACTTCCTACACATAGAAAGAAGGGGAAATAGATTGGAAATTGGGGTTTGCCTGAGTCAAACCTCGGTTTAGGAATTGACTTTGAATGAAATGTTGCAAATAATGAAATAAATAATGGAAGGACTTATCTTAGATTTGCAATAACTTATAATGATGATTTTCTTCTTGAATGTAATCACATATATTGTATGAAATGTCATGAGAAGGACAAAACCCTAATCACACACACAAGCTTTCATAAGAATGATGTGACTTTCTCCACAATGATTAAATGAAGAATATGTAGCCTTGAAGACCTCTAAAAATGCATTATGATGAACACTTCAATGCTTGAATGCTTGATTGCTTGAATGTGAAGACTTAGAATATTGAGGTATGAAATTATGTTTATAAAATGCCTTTGTATATGAGGATCTAGGTCAATTTACCAATCAGGCCAACCTCCAATAGTCATATTGAGCCACCAACTTCATTTCACATCGGAGAGATGAGTCACACTTCCTCCTTGAAAAATGGGCCCCAAAGATGGGTACCAGGGTGCTGTGCGGTTTGATCCAAGACTAGGGCACTAGTGGTGCCTTGGTCCTCCTAAATCAAGGGCTAAAATTAAGGCCCAAGGAGGAGGACACACCTCTATAGTGTCATTTGGTAGGTGTTTAAGGCATAAAAGTTAGAGTTAAGGAATTGAATGGACCCAAATAGGAAATGAGGGGGATACACACTAAAGTAGGGGCATAAACATGAGGTGTAAATTGGCCTGGTGACAATTTACGATGCTATGTGCACATCTTAAATATAAGATACAACATTAAAATCCTAGAATTAAGGGTTGGCCAAAAGAGAACAAGCAATATTACACAAAATAAGCCACCTAGACCTAAAATACTTAGATTGGTCTAGTCCAGGAGAAAGAGGGAAGAAAAACATATCATAATACATCATTCCATGAATAATCCAACAATCTGCACATGCTAACGCATACTCCAAATGATGTTATAAAGCATAATGTGTAGACATATTTAACTAGTCAACCACATAACTACTTCCAATGCAAAATACTCTATGTGGATATCCACACACCAAGGTGAGACCCAAATAAACCTCTTAACACATCTTCCAACACATATCTGGACCAAAATAACATGATCTAATAAACTGCAATGCAATTAACAACATATCCGGAGGGCACCAAAAGCATTCTAGTTGGGGATCATATTTAAATGGTACAATCAATCCTAATTTTCATATAGGACATAATTCGTCATTATAACAAGATACCCATTTTCCAGTTGGGGATCATATTTGAATGGTACAATCAATCCTCATTTTTGTATAGGACATAATTCATCATCATAACAAGATACTATTGTTTTCACTAGATTGAAGCAAGACCATATAAAAAATGCATCGTCAAGCTAGTAATTAAGTTACTTGATGAAAATATAAAGGCCAAAATTGGGATTCCTTTTACTTTGGTATGTGAAAATGGCCATGCCTTTTCTTTATGTTTTTTAATGTAATGGGAATATGAACATGGAATTATTTGAATTAATATCCACAAGGATGTTGTGATTAAGTTTTCTCAACCTTTGTAAGTCCTAACATTGGTAATTGGATTTATTTATTTAATATTTGATTTAATTTTATGAGCCTACTAGAACACTTCATTTGTATATGGTATTTCATCATCTTGTAGGGGTTGGCTTTTTGACTTGTCATATTATTGGGAAGGTGACATGGAATTTTTGTCTACACATGAGGAAGTAGGTGGACCACACTTAGATGATCTTGGATTATTGATAGGTAAGTACCATGTGTCATGTAAAGACAATCTTACGATATAATCTATGAAAAATTTTATGACACAAATACCCATGACAAATTATGAAAACATATGATAGATTCTATAATAAAATGAACAAGTGTCAGTGTACACCCTTATTTTGAGAAGGTTGGAACCCAAGTTGGATAATGACAAGCTATAAGAGAATCATATATTAATAATTAGTTATGACATATTCTCTTATAGACGTAAGTGCTATTAGTTATGATAATTTTTATGACAATTGTAAGATGTATAAGATAATTTTTCATAGCTCAATATAGAAAGTTTGAGGCACCCAATTTTGGAGATTTGAATGAGGAGTCAAAAGATTATGTACATGTGTCATTTGTATGTTTACATGTGGTTGGAAAATGTATCAAGTATATTTGGATGACCCCATCTTCTATCTTCAACTAGAAGATACCTCTATGGTATATAAGGTTGTCTTCTATAGAATTATGTATGTTATGTTTTGTAGGTGAAGTGTTATGCTACTAGAAAAAAATCTAGATTATGGGTTGATGATTTAATACTTTTGTTGAAGATGCCTAGTGTTGATATTGTATTGTAACTACCAAGTGTTTTGAAAATACAAAGTACTATTCTTTTGGAGTGTATATTTTTTTTCCTGAGACATTTTTCTCCATTTATATTGTGTGTTCATTGTGGCATATACTATTTGCAAGCTAATTATCTCTATTGGAATATGTTTCTCTTTTTGTAATAGTTAATTTTTTTAATAGAAAATTGGCATAATCTCTCCCACTAGATTAGTGTTAGGAAGAATTTCCTATATATTTGCTTCCTTTTAGATGGCATTAGAGCCTAGACAATTTTGGTCCCACTATTGGGTAGTAGGTTTTTAATACTAATCTATGTTTGAGTTGGATATTTGGTAGAGAACTTTCAAAATATTGTTGCAGGAAATGATGGCAAGAAAATTCAGAAAAATTAGGATGGAGAACTCTAACGAAACTAAATTTGAACTATGGAAGTTAAAAATTGAGGATATGATAATAGATTCAGATCTATGAGTTGTAGTTTCCAAAAAAAAAACTAGTTACTATGGACCAATACATTTTTTATGTAACTGATCAAAAAGATTAGGGCCTCATAATGCTTTATTTAGCAGAATTTGTTCTATTAAATGTCCATGAAGAAAAAGGTGTAAAATATCTTTGGAAGAAGCTTGGAGATGTTTATCAAATGAAATCCTAGGTAAGAAAGTTATTCTTGAAAAAGAAAATGCATTCTTCGAAGATGAAATATGGAGGATCAATTACCAATCATCTTAGCACATTCAAAATGATAGTTTCTTAGATGAGACTTGCTAATATCAAGATTGATGAGGCAGATCATTGCATTCTTCTCTTGTGTTGTTTTCCAGATTCGTGTGACCAACTTTTTATAGATATTGATAGTACAACAACAATGTAAAGATGGATGAGGTGGTAGAATAATTACTATATAAAGACATGTAGAGGAAACTTCTTAGTCAGCTAAGGATGCTCTTATAATTGATGGAAGATTGAAAGATAAAGGAAAGAAAAAGGACAAGAAAGATTAAAGAGGTAGATCCAAATCTCGTGACAGATGTAAGTCTCCTTTAAAGTCCAAGGAAAAGCTTTGATATTTCTACAAATCACTTATCTAAAGAATGCAAGGAGGAGAAAAAAAAGAAGAAAATAAACCCCTTCAATTTTTATTCTATCAAATCGTCTTAGGATGCTAGTGAAGCCTTTGTCGCAACCTTGGAAACATATGTATTAGAAGATGTGTGGTTGATAGATTTAGGTGCATCATTTGACATGAAATTATATTCAGGTTGGTTCACGAATTATGGAGAATATGATGTTGGGAAGGTGTACCTTAGTGATTATTATCATCTAAACATTATTGGTTGTAAATATTATATTCCTTGATGGTAGAGTGAATGGGATTGATTATGTCTTGCATATCTTGGGTTTGTCATGGAACCTACTTTATATAACTAAATTTAGTGATGTGGGTGTGTAGGTTATTTTCTCACAAGTAGATGTAAGATGAATAGAGAGGCTATGGTTCTTGCTAAGGGTGTTTGAATTGGCATCTTGTATAAGTTGGATACATGAATGTACAATGTGCTAGTACTTATAAGGAGTCAAAGTAGAGGACTATAGATTCTTCATCCACACTATCAATTGAGATGTGAAGGTTGAAAGATAAAGGAAAGATAAAGGACAAGAAAGATGAAAGAGGTAGATCCAAATCTCGTGAGAGATGTAAGTTTCCTATAAAGTCCAAGGAAAGGTTTTGATATTTCTACAAATAGATCACTTATCTAAAGAATGCAAGGAGGAGAAAAAGAAGAAGAAAAAGAAACCCTTCGATTTTGATTCTAACAAATTGTCTTAGGATGATGGTGAAACCTTTGTCGCAACCTTGGACACACATACTTTATAAGATGTGTTTGATAGAATTAGGTAAATAATTCCACATGAAATCATATTGGGGTTGGTTCACGAATTATGAAGAATATGATGTTGGGAAGGTGTACCTCAGTGATTAAATTATCATCTAAATATTATTGGTTGTGGAAGTGTAAATATTATATTACTTGATGGTAGAGTGAATGGGATTGATGGTGTCTTTCATATCTTGGGTTTGTCATGGAACCTACTTTCTATAACTAAATTTAGTGATGTGGGTGTGGAGGTTATTTTCTCACAAGTGGATGTAAGATGAATATAGGGGCTATAGTTCTTGCTAAGGATGTTTGAATTGGCATCTTGTATAAGTTGGATACATGAATGTAAAATGTGCTAGTACTTCTAAGGAGTCAAAGTAGAGGACTATAGATTCTTCATATGGACACTATCAATTGAGATGTGAAGAGACATCTTACTTCTAGATCTAATAGTCATAATTTATAGGTACCTAAGGGTGCCAATGCTTTTGACATGAGACTTCTAGTGGAGAAGACATTGTTATGGCACCTAAAAATTGGTCAAATTTGTGAGAAGGGTCTAAAAAACCTAAAAAATAAATGCCTCATAAAGGGGCTTGATTGTTGTAATCTTAAGTTTGATTTTTGCAAACATTTCATTTATGGAAAGAAAAATCATGTTTAGTTTTACTTTAATTCTCACAAATTTTCTACATTTTTGGATTCATGCATTTTGATTTTTGTGGTCATGTTAATGTTCCTTCAATTTCTAATACTTTGTAGTTGTATCATTCATTGATAAATATAGTAGAATGACATTTATTTATTGTCTCAAAAGAAAATAGGAAGTATTTAGTTGATTAATGGAGTTTATGGCTCTTGTCGAGAATCGGAGTTATAGAAAGATTAAGTCTTTGAGAATTGACAATGGTGGTGAGTGTTATTTATATATTTTGACAAGTTTTGTAAGGACCATGGGACTAAGAGGCATAAGAAAACTCCATACACCCATCAACAAAATCAATTTATATAGATGATGAATAGGACATTGACATTGAGGGTTAGGAGTATGCTTAGTGGTGTTGGCCTCAATTTTTTTTGAGTGAAAGCTATAGCCATTTTCTATTATTTAGTAAATAGGTCTCCTACATCAACACTTGTTGATAAAACATCTATGGAGATGTGGTCAGGAAAAAATCCTTCAATGAAATATTTTATAGTATTTGGTTGTGAATCTTATGCTCATGTTCTGAGTGAAAAGAGGTGTAAGTTAGAGAACAAGGTAGTGAAGTGCATCTTTATTAGTTATGGTGTTGGTGTAAACAGACACAAGATTTGGGATATAGTGAGAATTCAAGTTATCAATAGTAGAGGTGTTATTTTTAGAGAGATGAAACCTTCTGCTATTGACCTATAGCTAAAGAACAGCTTAAGTAAAACAAGGAGGAAGTCTAGGCTCCTTCAACCCCTAATAAAGAAGAACTATAATCTCCTAATGGATTTGATGATGAAGAGAGCTCTTGTAGCTTTAAATGTTCAAAATAATATGAAGAACCTAAACCTCAATCTTGGAGGAGGTCTATGAGAATTAGGTGACAACCAAATAGGTTTTGTCATTCAATTTTAGATTCCAGTATTAGTTTTCTTGTATTTCTAACAATGACGAGTCTAGGATTGTGAGAGAGGCTATAGGTATGAGTGATACAAACTCATGGATGAAATCCATGGACAAAGAGATGGCATCTTTGAAGAAGAATATTACATATGATTTTCTCTTCTTGTCTGAAGGATGGAAGCCTATGGGATGGAAATGTGTGTTCAAGAAAATGTGTGGTCTTGATGGTAGTGTTGAGAAACATAAATCACAATTGATCACAAAGGGGTATTCCTAGGTTGAGGGAATAGATTATGGTGATATTTTGTATCCCTTTACAAAGTTGACATCCATTCAATTCTTGTTATCACTTACTACAACCCATGATTGAGAAATCAAGAAAATGGATGTAAAGACATCATTCCTTCATGGTGATTTGGAGGAGGCGATATATATGTCATAGTGAGAGAATTTCGTGAATAAAGATAAAAAATAATCTAGTTTGCATGTTGAAAAATTATTTGTATGGTTTGAAACAGTCTAAATTTGATCACTGTGTTAAACTCAAAATTGATAATGGTTGCATTCTCATTATTGCATTATATGTAGATGATATATTACTATTTTGTAATAGATATTTTATTTTTTACTTGAAACTTCTTAGTTGTTAGCATAATTCAAAATGGAAGATTTGAATGCAGCTAGATACATTTTAGGAATGGATATAAAAACAAACAAAACTAATAGAAAGGTTTGGTTAAGCCAAAGTAAGTGTGTGAATTTGGTGTTGGAGAAATTCAACATGATATCTTATAGATCCATGATAGTTGCTATTAAACTTTGAATGAAGTTATTAGCGGAGGATTTTCCAAAATCACCTATAGATGTGGAGGACATGGACAATTCATCATATGTGAGAGTTATTATAGTCTTGTGTATGCTATGGTTTGTATTAGACTAAAATTGCCTAAATAGTGGTAGTCTTGAGTCAATCTATGTCTAATCCTAGATGACTACTTTGTGATGCAATTAAGAGTGTTCAAATATTGGAGGGGTTCTTTTGAGTATTCCTTGTGTTTTTGCGGTCATCCTATTGGACCTTGGAATTTTGTGAGTATCTATGGATATGTGGATTTAGATTGGGCAAGTGACATTGACAACATAAGATCCACTAGTGTTTATATTTTTTACTATGTTCAATGGTGCTATTAGTTGGATGAGTAAGTAACAATTTGTAGTTACTTTGTCCATGATAGAATAAGAGTATATGGTAGCCACTCATGCTTGTAAGGAAGCCATTTGGCTAGGACTATTGTGTTAAGATATTGGGCTTGATGCATGTTTAATTACTATCTATTGTGATAGTCAGAGTGTCATTTTCCTAGAAAAAAATGCAACTTTCCATGCTAGAGCAAAGAACATAGATGTTCAGTTTCATTTTGTTTGAGATATGGTAGAGGATGGGAAGATAAATTTAGATAAAGATGATAGTTTGATTAATGTTGCAGATGCGTTAGTGAAACTTATGCGTATAGAGGATTTCAAATGGTCTTCTAGTTCCATGGGCCTCTCTACCCCTTTCATTGATTAATGTGTTCTTGAAAGTTATTTCACAAGTGGGAGAATGTTTGGATTAAGGTACCTCAACCTTTGCAAGTCCTAACATTGGTAATTGGATTTATTTATTTAATATTTGATTTAATTTTATGTGCCTACTAGACAATTTCATTTGCACATGCAAATCCTACTGGAAAGGTGACATAGAGTTTTTGTCCTCACATGAGGATGTAGGCATCCCACTTAGAGAAATTTGGATTATTAATAGGCATGTGCCATGTGTCATGTAATGAAAACTTTATGATGGATATTAACACTCCACTATATATATGACAACTTCGAACACTAAGATGAATTGCAAACTATCATGATCTCCTCTTGATTGTAACACATCTAAATTTCAATATCAACATCAAAATCCATTCATTCTTTACTACAAAATATATCCATTCGTTTTCCTGTTTATTTATATAGTTTTAACACTAAATTCAAAAGACATTAACCCCTAACATTTATTTATTGAAGTTAAATTAATGCATACTTATTTGTATACATCTTATGAATTTCCAAGAAATATTTATTCTGAATTGTCTATGATTTTAAAAATAATACATGAGTTAACAGGTAGATTCGACAGTCAAATACAATAAATCTTCCACAAACCAAGATATTACCAAATATAACAAGAGCTGCTACACAGCTGAAGTCCCTGCCATTTGAAAAAAAAAAATTGTAATAATCCTAGGGTTGCAGATGCAGTTGGTTACAGTAGGTAATGACGGGTGTTGTTGTTAGGAGTGCAAAGTGCAAAAACATCAAAACCTACAATCACTAGAGATCATTATAAACATTAATACATTGTGAACGGTGGAGAGCCAAATTATAGTGCTATTAATAGAGGATAGTGTCGATATGAATGCATGTGTATTATAATTCATTGTAAAGCCTACATTGATCTTTGAAATAGAAGTCAATGGTATAACATAATAGGGAAAATTGAGTGCATATAATCAGAAAGGAAAATTTTATAGTTTTGTTAATAGAGGACAGTGGCAATATGAATGCATGGTATTATAATTCATTGTAAAGTCAACATTGAACTTTGAAATAGCATAATAGGGATAATTGAGTGTATATAATCAGAAAGGAAAATTTATGGGCTGATTTACACACATCGTAAATATTTTTGCTTTGCATTAGCCATATAGTTAGAAAATTTGAAATGATTTATGCTAAATGTTTTCAAACAAGAAACACATATAGACATTAAATTGTAATAAACCTATTAGAAAGCCACAAAACAAACATTAAATTGTAGTAAACCTACTAGATCTAATCTATATTCTATATTCTAGCATAAATTAATTTTCTACAGACAATAACTTCAGTTGATGAAATAAACAAAACCTCGATTTGATGAAATAAACAAAACCTGCTGCAAATAAGATGATGGAAGATAGAAAGCAAATAATATGATGAAAGATAGAAACATTTTGTATTGAACTAGAATGAAACTATGATAGTGAAGATGAGCAATTAGAAATAGGGTAAAATAAAGCATAGCAAAATATCTGATGTCTTGTATTCAATTATTCATATATCTTAGTTGTTCTATAGCTTCCAAATTGTAAGACAAGGTTCTGAAAGTTTATTTACATTTAAATTTTTTTTGTACACATTAAGTTTCTATACAGTTAATTTCATTTTGCTGAATCAGTTTAACTGTGGTCCTCTTGTTTGCTTCAAGCTTTTGCATTTGAAAACCTGAAAAAATAACAGAATTAAGACTAGTAAGCCTTTCATATTTGAATCAATTTGAACTCAACAAAGGATCATGAGATGTACTACATTCATTGCACTTACATTCGAAAACTAAATTGGCACTAACAAAATTTTGGTTCTAAATGGTAGCTCATCACATCAGTCTTTCCAATCCCTATAAATTAACTAAACAACAACTGCTAGTAAATCAATAGCCCATTATGTTATTAAAAATACAGTTCCAGTGCATAAAGGTGATGACAAAATATTTCACACCTGGATCAATCAAAAACCATAGCCAAACTAACAACAAAATATAAAAATCGATCGCATTACTCACCACATGGAGAAGAGTAATCAACCATTTGCTACTAGTTTATGCATAGCTAAAAACTTTAAAAAACTGTAATATATACATTCTACCACTTTTAACAGGTTCAGGGTATCTTATCAGTTGCAAATAAATATTCACATACATTTGAGCCTATATATTAAAAATATAGCCTTATAATTTGATGCTTTGGTACATTGTAATCAAATACAGTTCATCATACTCAATGGAAGCAAATTTCTACCTAAGTTTAATATTAAAGACTTTTTACCAAAATTTTAGCTATCATTGATGAAAAGCAAAAAAAACTTGGTGATTAAAAATTGTAATCTTAAACAATTGTTTTACATTTACTCTTGTATAAAGTTTGAGTTTGAGTCCTTGAACAAAACTGACAATTGTTAAGACATTTAAACCTCATTAAATTCATCTACTATACTCTTGTCAAATAATATAATTCCTATTGTTATTTTTATAAATATAAAGGTTCTTTTCAACTATTCAATTGCATTTACTTAACCATAAAAGGTTTTCTTCAAATCTGATAAACAGTATTTCTGTATCTTCTTTCTGTTATCATGACCAGACAAGTAAGGCAAATACAAGAAATTTTTTTCAAGAAAATGCAACTTTTGCCAATGCCCCGCGTTTCTATGCCATAATGAGAGCTTTGGAATAGGGTATGGGCTTCCATCAGCGAGGTAAAACACTTAGGCAAAAATCTCAGTTACAAGCTTTGGTATTTTGCACATCATGACTGAGTTGTTTTTGGTATCTCTTTCCCTTCTAGAGTCTTCTTTACTCTAAACTATCAATATCATGAGCACCACTCCTCTTACTTTTCCACATAACCGTCCTTTTCTACTTCAAAGGGTTTTCTATAGATTGGCATCTACAACAAGATATAAATTTTTAAGTCTATCTTCCCTCATTGTTCTTGATATACGTACCTTATTTTATGCATTGAAAATTATTATTGATCAGATGGTTTCCCTGTTGAATGCCATATAATTTCTTACTGTTCTATCGTAAGCTTTTGTAGCTCATGTTATTGTGACTATCTGTAGGCCTACTGTGTAGAATGTAGTGACACAAATTTCGATCATACTTTGACAGAACCTTCTAAACTGAAACCTCCAACAAATGCTCAAGATGTTGCCAGAATTTTCATGCATCAACATAACAGAAGTTTACCTAGTGCATACCTTGTCTAGCTCTCTCATATATTCCTTCTTCAGAAATTAAATCGTCAGCTTCAGTATTATGCCTATTGGCCTTGAAGCAAAGCCTCTTTGACCTCTAAAGAACAGACAATTCTGGAAAAGACATTCTTCAGAAGAAGGCTTTTCATTAATTTCAAAACAATTTTTTTGGATTGCCATAGAAAGGAACAGATTTCACTAGAGTCCGATTAAAGAATCTTTAATAGTTGAGAATGCTTCTCTCGATTCAGATACAAAGAAGCATGCCTTACGGATGAAATCACATAGGATACTAACAGGGGAGGTAAAGCTTCATAGATCATTGAATTTTATGTACATAGAGAGTAAACTGAAATAAGAATCTAACAAAAGACTGGTAAAAATGTTGGTCAATTAAATTGCAACGAGTGAAATACTCCTAACAGTTGACGATCCTGTCATGTATGACTCAAATAGAAAAGGGAAAATGCTACTGTCATGATGACTAAAAATGTTGATGACTACTAGAAATAGAGACAAACAACAAAAAATCTGCTTCTAACACTACTCTAGATGATGCTTGAAAACAACAAATTTCGCAGTCTGTTGATAAACTGCTAAAAACACCGGATGACCCTACTGTGTATGACTGAAACAGAAACAAAAATGGCAAAATACTATGATAAAGTAGGGACCACATTACATGTTAGGGTTTTTCAGAAATCTAAGAAAGTGAATGGTTTGCATTTTTTAGGAGTTTAAAATTGTGACTATGCACAGGGGATGTTGAGACATTTCTGTGACACCATAGGTTTGACTTGATTTTCCCTTGGTGTTCTCAAACGGGTAAGCACCCTAGGGACTTTCCCTTTATAGAGTCGACATCCCCTTTCCAGGAAATGGATAAGAAGCTGGGGGGCATATCATTGGCGTTCACTTCTTTGGCATGCAAATCACTCTCAAAATCCTCAAAATTGAAAAGATGGATAAATGATATAGGAATTATCAGATTGCCTGCAGAAAAATTGATGGAAGTAGATTACGTGCAAAAATATGACCAAATTTGATATTTTTATTTGTCTTTATTTTAACTCTGCTCTCTCTAATCTACTTAAATTAGCCATCACATTTGTTTTGAAACGTAATACAGTGGTGTGGGGCTATGGTTTCATCGCATGCAACCTAGAATGAGACCAAAAGAGGAAGAGGAGACTTGTATGAATATAATTTGTGTTTGAGAGTGGATAAAAGATCTTTGGATCAAGGATCTTTGACATATAACAATATTATTACATAAAAGGAGGAAAGAGAAGTCTTCCCCACTCAAAATTACTTGCCCTCAAACAAGTTCAATTTAAGATGCTCCAAAATTCATGATGCTCCTCACATGGCATCTTCATCAAGGTCTTTCATAAGGTCTTCCCATTAGAATAGACACTCGGTAATCTCTTAGCTCCTCATCTTCCTTTTTTCCACATTCATAATTAAGTCCAAAATAAAGGTTAGTTTTCGTTCTTCATCCAATGGAGTGATACACCAAACATTGAAGACAAATCTTCCTTTTTTCCACATCCATAATTAAGTCCAAAATAAAGGTTAGTTTTCCTCCTTCAGTGATACACCAAACATTGAAGACATTGTGAACTTTACTTTTCTTAAGTATTTCCCAATTCTATGCTAGTTGACCAATTTATCTCAATTTTTTTTAGGACTTTTAGAAATGAGCTCTAAGCTTTCCTACTCTGCTTATATGCATGGATTATTATCTATAGGGATATATAGGTACACAAACACCTTGTTTGGACCACCTTAAATGCCCTATGCTAAATTGATATTTCTAATTTTTATAATTTGAAAGTGAATTAGTTAGATTTATAATCCTATATTTTATTGATGGCATGGGCTACTTATGATCCTTATCTTCAATTAAAGAGTGCTCATATAAATCTTAAGATGGGAACCTAATCTAATCAAAATAAAATCTATATTTATGCTTCTATTGAAAATAATATATGGATAATTCTCATTATAGTAAATTTGTAATTATATAACTAAAATTACACTCATGACAAAGCATTTTTATAAATTAGCATGTCAGTTTGGCCAACACTAAAAATCCTACACAAAGTTATCTAATATGATTTAAAATGTCTTCACCAATTATACATAATGATATCAATTTTTATAAGATATTAGCGTTAAAATTGCTTCATCTACTTTGTCAATAAGATATCTCCTCTTCGTTTTCTACTTGATTATGTAAAAATATTGATTCAAGTCAAATGTTTAGTATTAGGTCAAATATGTAGTAAAACTCAATGTGATGCAATAAAGAGAGAGAAATGAGATATTTGATAAGTATAAAACAAATTATATCATGATAAACTCTCCATTCAATTATATAAACCCATTATATATTAAAATTCTTCAATGGCTTATACATATCTCATATTATATTTGCCATGTTTTACTCTCACTTATCATCTTATTTATTTAATATACATTTAATTCATATATTTCATACTCTTATCTCCCAGGTTTCACTTATCTATATAGCCCATTAATACCTTTTCACAATTCCAGGTTCCATCGTATATTTTTATAATAATACTTAATTATCTTATTCTCCAGAATTCAACTTTTTATTTAATTATCTTTTATATTTCTATACCTTATTTAAGTATACTAGACATGTGATTTAGGGCTATATAACTTGTATATATGATTCTATAAATGTTGTAAATTATATTTGTGGTACTTGAAAACCTTATATATCTAGCCAACACTACCATTAGCCCATATTCTACATTACTCATACTAAAATTTTCTAACCCCATAGTAGTTCTCCCACCTAAATTAGTATACACCATACATTGTTTATCCTTTTTTCAACTTACCACCTTCTAAATTACCTTCATACCTATCGTATACACCACTATTTGACTAATCACAACTACTCTTGGTGATTGTATTCCTACATCTACCATCCTTTCTCATACAATGTCTAATCCTTATTATGCCTATATCAAATCTCATGGATACATTTCATTATTCCCCTGCAAATGCTTTATTATTCTTACTCTTCTATTTCGCTTTCCTAACCTATTACCCCTTTCACCCCTCATACTTATCACCCTATTCATATACACACAATAATGGATTTAAGCCTTCTCTTATCAACCATCCACCCTTCAACCTAGATGTGCCAATTCATAATGAAAATAGTGGAAATAAGAAACAATAGGAAAGGTAATGAAGAATTCAATGATGAAACCTTTTTTCTTAATATATAATTCCAAGAGTGATATCAATTCATATTTAAGAGCATTTATTATCACATGAGTATAATTTTTATATGAGAAAAAATCTCTGTTAATTATTTCTATGAAATTTTAAGGGTTATGTGTTATAGAATGGTGTTTTTACTACCCTTTTTGGGAATCAAAGGGTGAATGCCATTTTTTTTTAATTTCCTTGCCTTTTGTGTATGCTAACTCTTTTAAAATAGTCACTTATAACCAATATGAGATAGTCTAAGTAAGTTTCCCATGAGTAAAATTTCTTCTAAGTATTTCCTTGTGCCATTACGAATGTTGTAATAGTTGCAAGAAATCCAAAAGATTCTATGTTTGATGTATTTTCTAATAAAATCCTAAATCTATACTAGTTGTTATATTTTTATAGTTGTGGGTTTATCCATCCCAATAAACCATTCATCTATCCTCACCTTTTCCCTTCGTCCTTATCAACTCATTGGACTTCCCCTTGTTGGCATGCCTTATCTCTCATACCTAGCCTCAAATTTATTTGGTGTTAAGCATTTTTCTATCTTTTTGAATCTTGTGGACCTCCTCTATTTTTTAACTCGAGTCAATTTTTCCTTAATTTTTTTATCAAAGTTGTAGTTGTAGGATTTAATCTAATTTAGTTCTTGTATCCTCTCATCTCAATCCCCCATGTTTTAAAATTTCAAATATTTTTTGTCCAAATTTAAACAATCTCTTCAAACCATTCCTTCTTCAACAACTCCAACCTCCTAACTTAGAGACATTTACATTGAGTACTATTTTAGTGTTGGTCTTTTGAATTTCCCTCTCCCCAAGCACTTTTCATAATGTATGTGTGACCCCCAACCTTTGACATTCAAACATTCTCTCACCTTTTTTGGTAAATTTTTTATTTACACTTGCACCATTCCACATACCTTAATGGTACAAGTTATCTTTGACCCTTGACATTTGAAAATATCACAATTTTTACCATCCAAACTTGATTACCCACAGTAAATACCAAAGTCAAAATTATGACTAAAGTTTTATATTGACCACTAGAAAATAGTTTCTCAACCTAGAAACAATTATTCTTTAAAATGGTTTGGATTTTCATGTAGGTTACAACAATAAAGATACAATTAACCCAAAATTCTGTAAATGATTTGTTGAATCTCTAAAGTAGCTCAATAATATTACATTTATTTAAGAATCATTATTTTATCAAAATAGTATAAATTTGATGAGAACAAAAGATATAAGTAGCACATATCGTATTTAATATGAGAGTTAAGATTTTTAATCTTGATGGTGTTTAACATATCTCTCACTATAATATTTTCAACAAATTTTATGGCTCAACCATAACATATCACTCCAAATTTAGATGCATCATGAATGTATTAAGTGATTTGTAGGCTTGAATGAGGTTTCTCCTGGCTTCTCATGACATGTGAACTCATTTCCTTGTGGTTATCATGTGCTTTCAATATTAATTATAATACATCAATAATTATGAGAATGGGATGATGGGTTTTCTAATATCATCCTTATACTGTCATCTACAAGTTGCATACCAAAATGATAGATTTGTATACACCAATTTGTTTTTTCATGTAAATTTTTAGTCATCAAGCCAATTCACGGGTTTACTAATCTATAACTATCTTATAGGGGATTAGTAGATGCACATTTGAGCTACAAATGAATTGAATTTATTATTTAATGTAGTGTAAAAAGACTTTTTATTATATATATTATAATGAATCTCTCAATGACACTCTGTAAAGATATAAGGAATGTAAAGTCACAATTATATATTTCTTCTCACCACATTTATTTTTGAAAATATAATAGAAGTTTGATGTATGTATAAAAACATCTTAAACATTACAAAATACGGTTCTATTGATGTTGTATTGAATATATTCCATTTTAGTTTGGTATGCATAACATCATTACTTAATGGATACTATTATTTAAATGGTATCCTTTTTATAGTTAGTTGTAGGAGTAGATTAGTGCTACTTTAGGTTATGCATGTTCTCAATTATTTAGCATTGTTAACAAATAAATTATTATAAGCTACCCTAATTGTTAAATACTCAAAAAATAATGTTTAGTATATCTACCCCTTGCAATAATCTACGAAAATTATTTGATTATTGTAATAAGTTGTAAGATTTCTTGAATCTATAAATGCATCTACAATTACCTTGACCTAGTCACAAATGCTTAGGGTCAAGTATTCATTTGGGTATAGCTACTAATTGTTGTTGTGACGCTATATTTTCAGAGATTTAAATTCTTGTTCACGACACCTCTAGGAATATAATTGATTAGGGATAATTTAAGCCCAATGTGTATAAGTATTATTCACTTTCAAAATAGTCGCAACATCATCTCAAGAAGGGAAAAATGTAGACACCTTTTTTGTGCATACCTAATTACATTTAATTTTACTTAATTAAATACATATTATATATTTAAATAATTTCACCATATATCCCATTCTATCATAACTTTTAACTATATATATATAATTTATTTAATTATTTTACCTTTTGCTTGATCTCACTAGTTAAATAAATATTTATTCTTTTATTTAATTAATTTTACAATTTAATTTTATTTCTTTATTATTGTCCATTCAATCCCACCTTTAAGTTGCTTACGTGGCTTGTAGTATTAAATTTATATCACATGACAAGTGTTTCTTTTGCATGTTTAATTAATCTAGACACTTCACAAAAATTTTCTATCTTTTCATCTCTTCCATTGGTTTTAAACAAAACCTCTTAATCTTAGCTCTTCACATAAGAATGTTGCTTTAATGCACTAATAATTTTCTTCACATAAACACTACATACTAGACATTGCAACTACATCTCACACTTGTAACAATAATAAAATGGATTAGAGGAAGTGGAGAACTTATCTCTATAAACCTATGCATTTTATCCTCCACCTCTACTAGGATGGACTCCTTCCTTCCCTCCAATATATACTCTTTCTCAAAATCCTACAAGAGTTCTCCGAAATGGAGAAGTGGGTAACAACCCATTGTCCCTTCACAAACTCAATATAAGAGAGATTAACTTGGAAGAATTGGATGGGAAGGTGACATGTGTCACATTCCCATCCTCTCCTCCATGAGGTCTTTTCTTTATTTAAGAGGGGACAAACATTAGGACACCAAATTCCCCCAAGTCTTCCCTCATAAATGAGGTATGGGGGTGGGATTGGTACCCTCAACTCATCTATCTTTCAAATTCGTCACTCACCTCAATGAGGAATTTTGGGGAGTAAATTAAAGTCATAGGGTCTTTATTGCAGGAGTAATAGGCCCCCACCTTAAGGGTATAGACCCTAGGGGTCTATTTTTGTAATTTAAACATGGAAATTGATTAAAAAGCTCACATTTTGACTTCTCATAAAAGAAATATATTTGCAATAAGTTTTTATGGCTTCTCCTATAGTCCTTATTGCCTTTCTGCACATAACCAACATATTCATGAGCATAATTAGACCACAATAATAAGTCATAATATTTTCTATCATTTTTCATCAATTTTACTAGTCAATACCAAACATATTCCCATTAAATCATCTCATTTACAACCTTTAAATCTATCTAACCATCTATTAAAGAAAATCATGTAACAATTTAAGATTTTATTATCTATGTGTGAGGCGGGGTGTTACAGGAAGATAATTGTTGACAGAAATCTTCTTGTTGGTTTTGTTACAACATGGTTACTAGTAATGGCGAACATTATTCACTGTGGTAAACCCAACATTAACGATGATGGTAAGTTCAAGACCCAGCTTTGCAGGGGAGTGATTAATGTGGTGGATGATTGGAGAGGCATTTATAAACCAAGAAGATAATGAGATCTTCTATAAACTTTGTAAAGATTATAGGGAATGTAAAGTCACAATTATATATTTCTTCTCACCACATTTACTTGTGAAAATATAATAGAAGTTTGATGTATGTATGAAAGCATCTTAAACATTAGAAATAATTTGTAGTGCTCATATTTTATTTCGCAAGGGTCATCTTAGTTCTAAGATAGATTATTAAATATGTACATTTTATTTTAGATAATATTTGATTTTCTCAAAATAAAAATACTGTTCTATTGATGTTGTATTGAATATATTTCATTTTAATTTGGTATGCATAACATCATTACTTAATGGATACTATTATTTAAATGGTATCCTTTTTATAGCTAGTTGTAAGAGTAGATTAGTGCTACTTTAGGTTATGCATGTTCTTCATTATTTAGCATTGTTACCCAATAAATTATTATAAGCTAGCTTAAATGTTAAATACTCAAAAAAAAATGTTTATTATATCTACCCCTTGCCATAATCTATGAAAATTAATTGATTATTGTAATAAGTTGTAAGATTTCTTGAATCTATAAATGCATCTACAATGACCTTGACCTAGTCACAAATGCTTAGGGTCAAGTACTCATTTGGGTATAGCTACTAATTGTTGTTGTGACACTATATCTTAAGAGATGTAAAATCTTGTTCACGACACCTCTAGGAATATAATTGATTAGGTTAATTTAAGCCCAAAGTATATAAGTATTATTCACTTTCAAAATAGTTGTTGTTAATGTGCAAACAATGGCCCTGCCACTGTTCTCTTAATTGTACCTATGGGTTAGCCCCCTCGTTTTTGGCTGCTTTTATTATGAAAAACATCATCTCAAGAAGGGCAAAATGTAGACACCTTTTTTGTGCATACCTAATTACATTTAATTTTACTTAATTAAATACATATTATATATTTAAATATTTTCACCATATATCCCATTCTATCATAACCTTTAACTATATATATATATATATATATATATATATATATATATATGTATATATATATAATTTATTTAATAATTTTATCTTTTGCTTGATCTCACTAGTTAAATAAATATTTATTCTTTTATTTAATTTATTTTATGATTTAATTTTATTTCTTTATTATTGTCCATTCAATCCCACCTTTAAGTTGCTTACATGGATTGTAGTATTCAATTTCTATCAAGTGACAAGTGTTCCTTTCACATGTTTAATTAATCTAGACACTTCACAAAAGCTAAACTAGCTTTTCATCTCATCCATTGGTTTTAAACAAAACCTCTTAATCTTAGCTCTTCACATAAGAATGCTGCTTTAATGAATTAATAATTTTCTTCACATAAACACTACATACTAGACATTGCAACTACATCTCAAACTTGTAACAATAATAAAATGGATTAGAGGAAGTGGATGACTCATCTCTATAAACCTATACATTTTATCCTCCATCTCTCCTAGGATGGACTCCTTTCTTCCCTCATATATATATTCTTTCTCAAAATCCTACAAGAGTTCTCCAAAATGGAGAAGTGGGTAACAACCCATTGTCCCTTCACAAACTCAATATAAGAGAGATTAACTTGGAAGAATTGAATGGGAAGGTGTCACATTCCCATCCTCTCCTCCATGAGGTCTTTTCTTCAGTTAAGAGGGGACAAACATTAGGACACCCAATTTCCCCAAGTCTTCCCTCATAAATGAGGTATGGGGGCAGGATTGGTACACTCAACTCATCTATCTTTCAAATTCGTCACTCACCTTAATGAGGACTTTTGGGGAGTAAATTAAAGTCATAGGGTCTTTATTGCATGAGTAATAGGCCCCCACCTTAAGGGTATAGACCCTAGGGGTCTATTTTTATAATTTGTTTACATGGAAATTGACTCAAAAACTCACATAAATGACCCACAATGACAAACCTCACAAACACATCCATATACAAAATAAAATATCTTCTTCTTATAAGTTTAGATGGCTAAAATTTGACTTCTCATAAAGGAAATATATTTGCAATAAGTTTTTCTGGCTTCTCCCATAGTCCTTATGGCCTTCCTGCACATAACCAACAAATTCATGAGCATAGTTAGACCACAATAATAAGTCATATTATTTTCTATCATTTTTCATCAATTTTACTAGTCAATACCAAACATATTGCCATAAAATCATCTCATTTATAACCTCCCAATCTATCTAACCATCTATTAAAGAAAATCATGTAACAATTTAAGATTTTATTATCTATATGTTACAGGAAGATAATTGTTGACAGAAATCTTCGTGTTGGTTTTGTTACAACATGGTTACCAGTAATGGCTGACATTATTCACTGTGGTAAACCCAACATTAACATTGATGGTAAGTTCAAGACCCAGCTTTGCAGGGGAGTGATTAATGTGGTGGAAACCCTCCCTTTCGATGATTGGAGAGGCATCTATAAACCAAGAAGATGATGAGATCTTCTATAAACCAAGGATATTACAAAATGTAATAAATCTTCGTGTTTCCATTCACATCATACTGCTGAAATGGGAATCACAACCTTCATACTACCATCAACTTTGTTATGCGTGCTAGCCATGAATGCCATATTAAGATTATATACGAGGCAGAAAAGTCAATCTTAAAAGAATTTTTAGTGTTAGATTCTGAGATGGCTCATTAATGCCTGTGGAAGACTAAAGTTTATTTAAAACCAGAACTTTCAGATTCTATTAAGGCGGCACACACATCTTACTGTAAATCATTTCTGTTAACTGTGACCGTTGACAAGATTTGGGTTTACTGTAAATCATTTCTGATAGAATGTATTTGCCACGTATTATGCAGTGCAACATAAGAATAATTATAAACAATAGACAATAATTTCTGAATTGAAAACTTCTGAGAATGCCTGAGTGATTGAAGAATAATAATAAACTATAGACAATAATTCCTGCCTGATAATCGGATACTCTATGTGGACATTGTCTCTTGTCAAACCTAGTCCTTATAATATTTCTCTTCTTTAGATATTTTTTATTGGATTTGTTTATATTTAATATTTAATCATGAATTTAGTGACTAATTTTTCATTATTTTTTATTTCTTTATAAATTTTTTAGCAGACTTTATTGAAGTTAATCATGGGGAAGGGTCATTCTAAAATTTCATATATCTTAACATTATATAATTTCATTTAATTTATTATTTATTAATTATTATCATAAAATTATAAATTTATCATTTTAAATATAATTGATCTTCTTAAAAAAATTATTTCTAATAAAGTTGATGGCTAAGACAAAAAGCAACATCAAGGTTTTATATTTATTATTATTTTCTTTTAGACTATTATAATGTTAAAATTTACATATTTATAGAAGTTTCTAGATTAGTTTTACATTCATTATGAGAGCATCTTTATATAATTATATGTCAGCAAATGGCGCAATTTCATATAAATTGGACTCATTCTATGAGCTTTTATCTACATCCATTTACACACAATCCCACACATCTAAGTGTGCCTTATAAATTTGTGTACATGTTCTCGTACACTTTACATTTATGACACCTCTATGTTTAGAAATTCATTACCAACACATACATTATTGTTGCCTTATCTTGGGTCAATTGCAAGAGAATGAATTTGATCTTGTAACTAGATGGTTATCCCCTGCGATTAACAAATCTAATTTCAAATTTGGTTGATTTGTGCCTATTTTATTCTTACCCTAAGATGGCTTGACAATTGTTATGCATGATTATTGTTATACTCATATTTAAATACATTCATTTGAACATTAATTCATCCATAAACCATTGAATAAACATTCATATATAAAACAGAGTTTATCATTGTAATGTTGGAAATAGGAACCTTAGTTTAGGAATGTCAACTAAGATCTTATTTTGATTTGAAATATTTTGTCAACTTGGGGGACAATATTGAAAGAAGAATTAACAGTATTGTAAACACATAATAAACCATGTGAAAGCTTCATTTTGTTCAACATATAAAAAATTCATTAAATGTGGGAAAACCTGTACGAGAAATGCATACCCCTAAATCCATCCAATTTTGAAAAACTTGTGCAAGAGATGTATGCCCCTGGACTTCGTGTATGAGAGATGATACAAATTGCCAAACTTGATAGACAAGTTGTATGTCACAACATGACAAACTCATCCTAAGAAATGTATACCTATCACTTTATCTAATGGATTTGAATTGAGTTTATTCATAAATTTTCTAAAGAAGCCAAAAAGTCACTATGTTCATATCCTCTTTATAACTCAAAAGGACAACCTAACTTGAAACATTATTACATTTGAATGAGTATAAAATTTGACTATTAGATTGAAACAATTCATTTAGTTGGATATCCTAACTTTTTTCTGAGTGTTCCTCCCCTCTTGAGAGACAATGGCCCTCATTTCTCCCACTTCAAAATTATAATCATTATGAATATGGTTTCCCAAATTAGAGTTCTTTAAGATGCTCCTCAATAGTAGGTGTACTTGTGCACCTATCATATAAGTTCCCAAAAACATTGAAAACCATTTCCGCATAAAATGTCTCATCACCCTTGTAGAGGTATAATGTTGAACTTCCAAATTTTGGATCTTTCCTAAACTATTGGACACCAATCCTCACTTTTATGTCTTATAACCCCAATGAGGTATAATTTCAACAATCCATAAGAACCTTGAAGTATTGAGCATCTATCTATCCTCTACTACATGCTTCTCTATCTTCAAAGTGTTGGTGTCCTGAAAATAGAACAAGTTCTTCATCTTCAATGGTATCACCATCACTAACTAAATTTGGTGGTTCCTAAAAAATGGCTATATATCAATTCTTTAACATTACCTTTTGAAAAGTTTATTTGTATGAATTTTATAGTTACTTGAAGTATGAGCTAATTTTCTGAAATGGTAACATTCAATGTCATTCTTAGTTGACATTCTCTTTCCCATCATTTTATTTGAGTATAATGAAAGCTCAATTTGAGTATCTTCTCTTGAATCTCCTATAATTGCTGTCTTTTCTTCACCTAAGATAATTGGAATCACATCTTCTAAAGTTTGTAAAGACATGTGACTGAAAGTAGATTTCTTATGGTGTTAGACATAGTAATTTGTTTTGGAGAATATTACATTGTAGTTAATTTTTTAATATAGTTAGATTATTAAATAAATTAATTAGGTAGGTTAGTTTGGCAAGTTGTTACCATAGGTAGTTTTCATATGGAGAAATAAGGCTTTATAAGACATTCAATTGTAATGCAAAAATCATCAATTTGAATCTATTGAATATCAATTATAGTTTGTCATTTTTTTGTGTAATGGTTTGATCTTTAAATGCAACATGCTAACCATTTTGACACAGTATCATAGTAGGAATTCAATGTGAAATATAGAATATGATTTTTGGTGCTACAGGCTTAGATTAATATATAGTTTGATTTTTCCCTCACTTGCATGCCTAGAGTAGTATAGTGTTTGATTTTTCCCTTGCTTGGATGCCTATACCTTTTATCTTACAAAGCCACAATCATAAAAAAAATTGTTCTTATGACCTAGCCAATATATTCTAGGCATTTCTTATGGCCATCTTTAATTTCTTCAAGCCACATGTGATCATTGGACTTGCCCCCCTTTGTAGATTCGATTGCTCTTGCATTTGGCTCTTGTGTAGGCACTTCTACAACCAATAGATTGTAATTTATCATATAGCTGCAATAGTTTTAAGGGAAAATGGAGATTTTCCTATAAAGAATAAGGGAATGCATAGCATTGAAATTTTTTAATGTAGATTGAGCTCTGAATGCACCACCAAGAAAAGGATATTAACTAATGTTTTGGAATAGATGTAGGTAGAATTGAAGGGAAAATTTTGTAAGAAAATTTATTTGGGTACAATAAATCTTTACTTATATACAAAGTTTCTAAAGTCATGTGTACTAGAGAAGGCATTGGGCACACTTAGAAGAGATGTGGACTTTCAGAGTAAAGGTTTATTATTGTGGAGGGAGGTTGGGAACACTTTATGTTCTTTCATTTTGTGTAGATTTTTGTTGGTTCTATAGTCAAGATCCTAGATATTTTGATATAGATCATCCTCGGAACCTTATGATTCCTAAATTAGTAGGTTGGAACTATAGTTTAGGAGATTGAGGAGCTCCATCTAGTCATCTTATTAGGGATTAGGATCTGGCTGGGAGATAGGAAAAGTATTCACGACATGTCAATCCATGGTAAGGTTCTTCACTTTGCATCGAATTAAAATATATGCTCCACAACTTCTATGGGCCCCCATAATTTCCTTTGAGTTTCATTCTTGCGAATGTACTTCTTGGGCATGATACTTAACACATTAGTGGTAGCATGCAGTCAATTTGGTGTTTCCTTGGTGAGAAGGAACATTGGTGAATGTGCTTCGTCAAAGTCTTTAGAAGGGTTTCTATGATCAACCCTTATAATGTTTTGTCTTTTCTTCAAAACAATGTAGTAGGGCAAGATGTTGGAGAGTATTGCATTACAATTAATTCTTAGTATAGCTAGATTATTTAATAAATAAATTAGGTAGGCTCATGTGGGAAGTTATTCTTGTAGGTATTTTTTATATGGAAAAATAAGGCTTTATAAGCCACTAGATTGCAATGCAAAAATCATGAATTTGAATATATTGAATGTCAATTTTAGTTTCTCATTTTTCTATGTAATTATTTTATCTTTAAATATAATATTCTTACTATTTTAACAATTTCACTAAGCGGAGCCCTGTCATCAGTGATATCAGCCCAGAAAAAGGGAATGATTCTCTAAATGTCCAACCCAAGCCTCTCAACCCCAATAAAAGGAAAGATTATGTTGAAGAAGATGGGGAGACAGTGAAGGAAGGTGATACTCTGACTCCCAATGATAAAACTATTCGTGCTAACATGGAGACCCTAGATAATACTACTCTTGAGTTCAACATTGATAGAAGAAACTCTCCTATTACCATGCTGAATACTATGAAGAGTGGGATGATGGAGTTCTGGAAGGTTATTGATTGGGTCTAGTCGGAGATGGATATCTTGAAGAACAAGAAGGAGGACTCATCCAGGAAATTGGGTACCTTAGAAGCTATTAGAACTGGTAAGCTCAGTACCCTACCTAACTACTTGAATGAATTGATAAAATCCATTAGTGATGCAGAGGCTATCACTAGTGTGCATGGTTCTCAATTTAAGTTTGTGGAGGCTAGATTCAATGATCTAGAGAAGCGGGTACTCAATCATGAGAACACCCTGAAGAAAATTGGAGAACAAAGCCAAAAAATTATGAAAGCATCTGTCGACAACTTCAGTATGATGATCAATAAACTGGAACAGATCCATCAGTAAAAAAACACAATTGATACTACCAAGGATAAGGTTTCGACTCTTGAAGGGGGGACTACTGGTCATGGCAAAATAACTCGAGAAAGTACTAAGAAGATGACCAAGCATACCAAGGAGCTGGAGGAACTGAAGAGCATTGTTGCCTCTATGATCCAGCTGGAGAAAGAAGTGGTGGAGCTTATCATAAACCTTTCTTAGGGTCTTTAATGTCTTTAGTTATTTTTGTGCTATCCCTTTTCCTCTTTTGGCTTCTTGCTGGATTTTTATCTTAGCCAGCTGTCTGATTTTTGTGTTTTTCTCTATCTAGCTGGTCTTTAATGTCTTATCTTTTAATTACCTCTCTATAAAAGGGTTTTGGGGCCCCTTCAAAACCTTCTTTTCACTTAATTGAAAAAAATTTCATTAAACATTTGGATCTATTGAATAGTAATCTTAATTTATCTTTTGTCTATGTAATGATTTGATCTTTAAACACAATAAGCTTGTCATTTTAACAATGCTAACTTTGGATCTGGGGCCATCTTTTTCTTAAGTTTCTTCTACTCCTATCCATGATGCTACTAAATTACCTATAGGAGCTACTTTCTAGTCAAAATCTTGATGCTGAAGATAAATTTAATGGCACTGTTGGGTTTGTTTTCTTTCCAATTGATGTTTTCAAAGATTATGTTATTGCTTCTACTGGTAATTTTTGTCCCTAATACTATTGTTTCTACCATTAATATTATTGTCTCTAATATTGTTGAACCATCTTTTTTATGCAGGTTAGCATTCTAACTATAATAATTAATATATCTAGATAGGTGTTCAATGTAAGAATAAGTATCCCACTAACAAGTCTTCTCAAGTTAGGATTTTAGATAAGTAGTCTCATAGTTTTGTTCAAAATAAGTTGTAACATATTTGGCTCCAGCTATGTTGTTTGGCTAGTTTCCCTAATTTCCTGTACTTGTGACAAGTTTTATTCCAATTCTTATTTTTGATGGTTTGTGATAGACATATAATGGCTTGGGGACCTTCTCCACTTTTTTTCATTAAAAAAAATTCACCAAACATATTGAATATAAATAATTGCCAATGTAAAGAAAACTTTGCATTTGTTTCTTTTTCCCCAAACAACTTATTTAGTTTATCCTAAATTTCTTTAGGTGATATTTATAAATCAAGAAGATGTAGTTTGGAATCTAAAATAGGAAGCTCGATAAGGAATTTTACTTTTTGATCTATAGTTTCCTAATAAATATTTCTTTAATAATTTGTAGGTACTTCTCCAATTCCTATTACTATACTCCATAAACTTTTGTTGATCAATTGTATTTGCATCTTCACCTTCCATGTGTAAAAATTATGACTATTATATTATTATAGAGGTATTCCCATTTTTAGATACTTCTATGATAAATAAAATAGCAAAATACCTTTGCCAAAGTTGCACAACAACATCAACAACCTTCTTGCACTTTACTAAGCTTCCTCTAAATCTTTGGTATTCTTCTTGCAGCAAAAGTTCCTATTTCTTTGTAGGATAACCTTCTCCTCACAAACACAATCAACTCTAACTATTATTTGAATTCCCTCTCCCAAGGAGCATGATATTATTTTCTTCCAAATTAGAAAACTAGATTGTAGAAAGAAAGAAACAACAATGAATGTAACAACACAAAGAATGAGTCAAAATTTTACTCATCAAATGATATTACATATTTATAGCTACAAAATAATCAAAGATCTTCTTATAAAATAGGTAATGTATTTGAAAACACACTAAAAATAATTGACAACAAAATAGAAACTAGTGACTACTAGTTAAGAGATATTAATAGCTAACTAGATTTGTTTAACCACAAACTAAATATAACTAATAACAACATATACTTATGGAAACATCTACATGTTAATTTTGGAGAATTTATTCCAACACATTCAAGTTCAATCATGACCACTAACTACACTCCCATCAAGCATTCATGTGTTCTCATCCCATCCCTCCATTCAAAATAAATCTTGACTATACATTTACATTCTAATTTACATGCATATCCTTTCCTCAAGGAAACTAAAGTGATCCTAGCAATTCATTTTCTTGATCTAATCCTATCAATTAACTTGTATTATACCCATTCATCAATACATATAAATAAATATTATCCATACAATATAAAACATGATGTCAATCATCTATATTATGAAATTATAATCTATATGAACTCTCACTAGAATAATATTTTCAATATATGGAAGTGTTTCATAAATCAAAGACTATATGTTACCGAATAGGGAAATCTTCCCATGAGCAAGGTCTACATTCTATCCACATCCAAGAAGGAAATAGATACATTAATGAGCTATAATGTTCATTTCACTTTGATTATTTATGTTCTTTTCTCTATTTGTGGTGTAAATTCAAGTTTAGATTACTTATCTTACATGCATGTTCTTTGATTCTCATCTATATTTTTGTGTTTACACACTCAAATCATCACCATTAGACATTCTTATAAATTTAATTCTTACATACATTACTATATATTTACATTTCTATATGATTTGATGATTATATGATGTCACAATTAGTTACTTATTGAATTATATGATTGCATTCTTATATCCTTAAAATTACATGTGTATACAAATTTAAATAATTACTTTTCTCTCTTTTGAACTTTTTTTCCAAAAATATAATCAATTATAAATGTTTATATAGTCATATTATAAAGTACACAAAAGGTGAACAAACATGTTCATACTGATGTAGTGTCAATTACTTTCTTTGAATCTAATTGTACAACAACTTTCATGTTTGAATAAATTATTTGCATGCATGTTTATGGCTACTCTATGTGTCTAGATAAATGCTCGTAATAAGATTCAAATGCACATCAAAGTAGTGACAAAATAAAGCTATAAAATTCACATACCCATGTCATTTTCTATTTATTTACATGCCTATGTTAAGGGGATAGCATTGGAATCCCCTAACAAACTCAATAATATTTCATTTACTTTAGTGATTTAAATTGAATTAGAAAAATAATATTTTTTTACATTTAAATTATAATAGTTGTGTAGGTATCATTTGACAGAAAGAGAAATAGATATATATTTTATTTTGATTTAGTTAGTCATTTTTTATAGATTATCTTTAACATGTTCTAACAAGGAAATGGTTTAGTTGGTAGGAACACCTAAACCACGTGAATATGTAACGCCTCACCAAGAAACCCCAAAGGGATTAAACTAAAACACTAGAAAAGAGTGTGAATTATTATTTTTTAAAACTTTAATAAGTCTAATGATGCATTAAGTTAACATTGCATTTAATATTACACAATGGAAGACTTAACTTAACTCCTAAAGGGTTTCCCAACATGGTTTACATGATTTAATCTAAACATTGCTTAACATTAATTAATCCAATTAAGATGATTTTAAAGACATAATTACACTTAAACAATGATGAATTCATTCAATAGTATGAGATATCATTACATGCTTAAATTCCATTCATGAGGATTCTTTCCATTATAATATATGCATTTAAACATTTAAATTTCCATCAATACATTTCTGTTTGCATCATATGATTGAAATAACATTACATTTCACTAAATCACTAAGTCTCACATGAACACATAATGTCTACATTTAAAATTACATCTTGCCATGAAAGCATACATATCAAATAATACAACCGACCATATAAGGTCCATGATACACAAAGAATGATCCAAGATAACAATTAGGATCCAACTGGAATAACAAGATGCTTGAATCCAAGAGCAACAGGAACACCTATGAATCCAACTCCCACAAGAAGGAACAAACACACCCAATGGAAAGTGGTACTACCACCCGAACATGTGGCTCTACCACCTGAACATGTGGCTCAAAAAGAATCACCCTACCTTGCTAGGAGATAGAAATGAGACCCACTAGCAACCTACAAGGTATTCACACACATTGTAAATACACAATATTGGAAAACTCAAATAAAGCACAAACTCGCAAAACATGACTCCACAACAAAACTCAGATGATACCAACAAGGATAAACACTAGTGACCATAAGGGAAGAGTTTCATCACATAGATTGGTATGGTTATCCTGGCAGGTCTCCATAGGTCCCGGCCCCCATCTTGGGCTATCCCGGTAACTGCTTCTGAAACCCCGACCCCATCCAAGCCTTATGCGGACCCAAACAATCCTTTTGTGGGGACAAGGTTGTTGGTTTTCCATTCAAGAACTTCCCACTGCATCCCATCTGTACTAACGCTCAAACATGAGTGAGGTACAATTATCTTACTTAATGTTTTAGCTACCCAATCCCCTAATATATTATTAGATTATCACTTACTTACCCAACTTTCGAGGGGTTATCCAACTAACTTCTTTGGGTGCACCCCCCACTCAAAAGCCACTCTCCCTTATGACAATAAACAAAAATGTCCCAAAAGAACTTCAAAAACAAAAGATACCAAACCCAATATACACCAAGGAGTTAAAGACAATAGAGAAACACTTGGCCATACAAGGCCTTGCACATAGATTAAATCAACTGACAAAACTCAGTCAACTCACATGACCGGCCAACAAAAAAGACCACATGGAAACACCTAATTCTATTTGCAAGTAAGGACTTACAATTTTAAATTAAATGTGAAGACAGTCAGAATAAATCAAACACCTTCGCTAATTTAGAATAGAAATTCATTTTTCTTCCCTTTAATACACACATGACCAAGTTTTCTAGATTTCAAAGTTTAAAAATTCACCATTCCTGAATAATCATTTCACTAATTCAGTTAACAATATTCAAACAGGAAAACATTAATGTGGAAAAACTAGAAAACCAGATAACTTGGAAGATGGAGAAAGACAGGTGGTGTTACAGACCAAGGAGGAAGTGGATTCGAATTGTATTATGGAAAACACTAACAGAGATGGCCCTAGATTCGACTATGAGGAAACCTAGAGGTGTTCGATCCTTGGAGGGATCTCATCGTCAGAATCACAACAATCAATGGATATGGTGAAATCTACCTTCCAATAGTCCGTAATGATCTCACTACTTAATATAAGTGCTAAGTGGGTTGAGGATGATGATTTCAAGCAGAAGAAATCACCTAGAACATCCAAGAGGAAGATATCTAGAATAACGAAGTTACAGAATAAAAGAAAGTTGGAAAAAAGGGGCCGAAATCCACCCCTCAGGCAACTCCAGTCAAGACAAGAAATCAAACTAAAGCCGATACGAGTTTTATCCCCTCTCCTCTTAGAAGAAAATTAGCAAGCCAGATTAGAGATCAAGAGAGACACAAGAATATAGTAGATGGTACTCAGATGACCATCCTTGAGGCATGTTCCCTAAAAAGAAAAAGAAAAAATGGTTCATGGAATATACATGGATTGAATAGTCCACATAAACAGGATGTTCTTAGAAATTTAGTTAGACAGCATAAAGCGGACATTGTTCTTATCCAAGAAACTAAAATGGCCAGAGAGAAAATTGAGAAGATTAATATTTTTAAGGATGGGGGAGTTTTAGGAGGTAGCTCGGATGGTGCTTCTAGGGGCATTGCCATTTCCTGGAATCTAAGGCATGTTACCGGGGTTCCTATAAAGCAAGATAGCAACTTGGCCTTTGTTAGGTTTCATCATTTAAGGGATGGTACCTCTTGGCTCCTGACTAATATTTATGCCCCTAATAATAGACTCGATAGATGTAAATTTTGGTAGAAGTTGGAGGCTATTTGGTCTCTTTTTAAGGATGAAACATGGATGGTCATGGGGGACTTCAAAACCCCTCTCCATGATAATGAGAAGTTTGGAGGTGTCCCCTCTCAGTTAGAAAGTAGAATGGATCTGCTAAACTTTATTACTAACCAGGGTCTGCATGATATTGATCTCCAAGGTTCCAATTTTACCTGGACCAACCGAAGGGTTGGGGAAGATATTATTCAAGTAAGACTTGACAGGGCCCTTATCTCTAATGACTGGTTTAACCATTTTCTGTGCTCCCTATCAGCTATTTCTCAAATTGGTTATGACCACTTTCAATGCTTTTTGTGGCTGACAATATAAGTGTTAAAAGAAACTTCTTGTTTAGATTTGAAAGGACGTGGCTTGACCATCCTATACCTTGAGAAGGCCATTGATAAGTGGTGGTCTATTGATGTCAAAGGTACTGCGATGTATAGAATGGCAAAAAAATTAAGGCATGTGAAAGATAATATAAAGAAATTGAACAAGGAAGTGTTTGGGGATATTTTTGTAGCCAAGTCCAATACCTAACTTGAGCTAAAGGAAATACAAGATAAAATCCAAACCAGCGGATATAATGAAGTGCTTGTTAAGTATCATAAGATTATCATAAGAGAAGAAGAATTTTGGAAACAGTGGTCCAGAACTCTCTGGCTTAAAGCTAGGGACATAAATACCAGGTTCTTCCATATGATTGCTATGGAACATAAGGTTTCTAATAGGATCTCTAAGTTGAGAATTGGTTGAATTGAAACAAGGAAGGATGATGAGATTGGGAATGAAACCGGGATTTTTTTCAAATCTCTTCTCTCAATGGATTATGGTTTGGATGATCTTTCTCAAAGGTCCCTCTTACATACCATTCCTTATATCATTAATGATGCTCAAAACAAGGCCTTGGTGGCCATTCCCTTTGAGAAAGAAACTAAGAAAGTAGTTTTCTCCCTTGATGGTAATGAAGCGCCAGGTTTGGATGGGTTCCCGTTGTTCTTCTTTCAAGCCTTTTGGAACATTCTCAAATGTGATGTGGTTAAAGGAGTGCAAGAATTTTTTTAGGCTAGGATTATCTTAAAGGAAATCAATGCTACTTTTCTGGTTTTGATTCCCAAATGTCCTGGGGCAGATTCCATGGATCAATTTTGATCGATAAGTTTATGCAATTCTTTCTATAAAATTATCTCGAAGGTGGTTACTGGCAGACTGGTAATGATTCTCCTTTCTATAATATCGCCCCAATAGAGTGGCTTCATTCCTGGCAGACAAATCCTTGACTCTATCATTACTATTCATGAAAACATACATTCATTGTGGAATCGACGAAACAAGGCTTCCTGATGAAGTTGGACTTGTCTAAAGCCTATGATCGTGTGGAGTGGGGCTTCTTAGGTAAGGTGCTTGGTTATTTTGGCTTTTGTGATAGGTTTATTCAATTGATTGACCAGCTTTTATCAACTCCTTATTTCTTTGTCATCGTGAATGGTGTGCCTTCCCCCTTCTTTAAAACGTCTAGGGGCATCAGGTGGGAGGATCCCATCTCCCCTATTCTCTTCATTATTCAAGCTGAATGTCTAGGTAGATTTATTAAAAAATTTGTTTCTTGGGTTCTTCTGTTGGGAGTCTCTCCCTCTTCGGGTTTCAAAGCTTGTTCCCAGAAAAAATTTGTTGATGATACCATTTTAATGGGTACTTCATCAATCAAAGAAGTTTCATCTATGAAGAACCTTCTCAAAATTTATAGTTCTACTTTAGGTCAAATGATTAATTGGGAGAAAAGCTTTGTTTTCTTCTTCAACACCCTGGAGGATAGACATAATAGGATGGCCTAGATCCTTGGTTGCCAAATTGGAAAGTCCCCATCTATTTACCTTGGTCTTCCTTTCGGCACAAAACCTACAGATTTATTTTGGAACAGTCTTGTTGATAGATTTAGTAGGAATCTGGCTGGTTGGAAAGGGACCCTTCTTAGTCAAGATGGTAAAATCCATAATTTAAAGTCTTCTCTCTAGAGTCTTCCAGTTTATGCTTTAAGCCTATTAAAAATTCCTAGAAAATTTGGCGATGCTATTGAGAAAACTCAAAAAGCTTTCCTCTGGTCTAGGGTTGAGAAGAAGAAGAGAGTTTCCCTCATTGTGTGGGAGAATTTCTGTAAACCCAAAAAGATGGGGGCCTTGGGATTAACAAAATTTTAGAACCCTGAACAAGACCCTTTTGGCCAAACAAATTTGGAGAATCTATCAAGGAAATGGCGAGTGGAATGATATCTGGAAGGCTAAATACTTACATGTGATCCCTACCATGAAAGATTTCCTTGCCTCTAATCAAATTCCGAGTGGCTCTACTATTTGGAATAGTGTTACCCATGCTAAAGGTATGGTAAGTTTGGGCAAAGTTTGGGCCGTAGGTAATGGCAGGAAGGTGGATTTTTGGGATGATGCCTAGATTGTAGGAGCTCCTCTCAATAATAATTGTGTTTCTCAGATGATCATCCAAACATGCAAGGATAAGTTCGGTGTTAAAGTTGCTAACTACTGGAGAGATCAAAAGTGGGTGGAACTCATATCTATTGATCCCAACCTAAAGCAAGTAAACTTAGTGATCAACCATGCAATTTTAAATCCTAGAAGGTAGGACCACCTAGTGTGGAGTGGTACCTCTTTAGGGATTTATTATGTGGCATTTGTTGTCCTTATGTTGGCTCAGTCTCAAGACCCTAGACCCTGCTGGGCTAAGGCTTGACATTCAGGTTTAACCCCTAAAATTAATATATTTTTATGGATTCTTTTGCAAAATAAGATTCTAACCACATATAACTTAAGAAAGAGGGGTTTCTGCATCCCCAAAATATGCTATCTTTGTCTCAATGATGAGGAATCCATGAACCACATTTGTATACATTGTCCTTATGTCCAACCTATTTGGGCTATGTTTTTCCAGCATTGGGGTTTGAATTGGGTGTTCCCAGTGGAGATTCAAGACTGTTTTAGGAGTTGTTATTGCAATACAAACAATCTGACCATAAGAAGTTTATGGAAGTTTTCCTTTTCACATATCCTTTGGGGTATCTAGAAAGAAAGGAATAACAAAATCTTCAGGAATGATATTAACCCCTCTAAGCTGGTTTGGGTTAAGATAAAATACAATTTTGTTGAGAATGTGATGGCTAGGGGAGATCATTACTGCAATAGTAAGGAGGATTTTGATGTTCTAAAAGGTTGGAACATCCCCACCTACATGCACATCAATACCAACCAACTCAAAATAAGTATGTGCAGTTGGTCTTTTCCTCCTAATGACTGGTTTTAGGCTAACTTTGATGGGGCTGCTAAAGGAAACCCAGGGCCTGCTGGTTGTGGTGGAGTTATCCAGAATGGTGTTGGCTTTTGCATTGGGGTGGTGGCCTTTCCCTTGGGGAACCAGACTAATCATCTTGTTGAAGCTATGGGCGCCCTCCAAGTTATCAAATTAGCACACAATCTGGGACTCGAATTGCTATGGCTGGAGGGGGATTCTAAAAACATTATCAACTGCCTCCTTGGTAAACACCAACCCTCATGGACGATTAAAAATATCATTGATTCAGGCAGGGATATTCTTGAGGGTTTCAATTAGTTTTGAATTTCTCATGATTACAGAGAAGCCAACAGAGTGCTGACTTGGCCAACAATGAGGCAGTACAAAGCTAGAAAATCAAGATTTGGAATAGTGAGGGGAAGCTCCCTTGAGTGGCAAGTGACATCTTAAATTATGAAATATATCATGGTAAGCAAGGAAGGATTTGAAATCATTTCCCAAGATGATAGGGTAGGTCATGCAATCATGAAACAGTTTTTTGTGCAACCGAGAAGGAGGTACATTAATAATTGCCAGATCATCTCACATGCTTTGTGGGTGATTTTTTCCTTTTGGAGCAGAAGCATTAGAAATATCCATTGGCTTCTAGAGGCTTCTTCTGTGCTAATTAGAAAGTCTACAGCGAAGAGTGGTATTTGTAGGAAATTACAGTTGACATAAATTGATAAGAAAATGGGAGGAAATCACAAGTGAATGGAGGCAACTAAAATTGATAAATGGTAGGACCGTCCCCAGGTCTGGGTTGTGCTGCAAGCTGCAAAAAATTATGGATTTTATGGAGAGAATGAAAGAGAGATGACCAAAGATCAAAAAGAATTTTCAAAAAGGGATGGAATAAGGGCACCTTGGCCATTGGTAGTAGGAAGGTAAAGGTGAATGAGACCATGATCGTTGAGGCTATGGGTATATCAATGGACGATATCAAATTCTATAAGGATAGGAAGCTGTTAGATGATGTTGTGAAGAAATTACCTAAGGACGAGGAGGCGAAATCCAGGCTAGTGAAGGGTAGTCACGCTTACTACTCCCCTAAGGTAATTAAGCTGACATGGAAATGGGTTTTGTTTGCAATTATGGAAATTTATTACTTTAGATGGGAGATTTACCAGGGTTTACATCTATAATTTTATTATTCTCAACCATTTCTGGTATAAGGAGATAATTTCCATCCCATATTATTTGTTATGTTCCCTAAATGCTAGGATAAAGGACACTATCTCCAATCCCAAAACCAGTTTGGCTATGCATGAGGGTCTTATGGTGATTTTGTACAATCACATCAAGAATATCATGGTTCAACTGAATATTACAGAGGTTTATGAGTCAGATGAGGAATTGGATGACTTAGATGATGATGATGGTGAAGATTACGATAATGAGGTTGATGATGAGGATGACTCCCATAACGCTAGATCGAGCAAGCAAAGAAGAAAAATAGGGCAAGAGGATCAAAGTAAAGGGTTGGCTAGAAGGAAGTAGAAGGGCGAGGATGATGAAAGCTGGTATGAGAAGAAAGACAACATTGAAGATGATATGGAGAATGACAATGAGGAGGTCCAAATCCTCTCTAGCCAGAAGCATAAAGGGAAAATTTTGAAAAATGAGGATGTGGGAGCTAAGAGCCATTCGCCCTTCTTGACTGGTTCTAAGGATAAGGGATTGGCTGGGGAGGACACCTCCATGAAGGAAGCTAAGAGTGCAGATTTGAAGGAGGTGGGTTTGGAGGTGAATTTGGATCCCTATGGGAGACAAGGCCCAGGATGGCTCCCATCTCGATATTGACCTACATTTCAAAAATGACATGGACAACTTCAACAAGATTTTTCTCTAGGTTCAGAAGGAAATAAAAAGAATAAAAGCTAAACAAACCTAGAAATCCAACAAAATTGAGACTTTAGAAGCTATTGGCATTGGTAAATTTAGCTCCCTCCCTAATTGTTTAAGTGAACTTACCAAAGCAATCAGTAATGTTGAGGAAATCATTAATGCCCAATGTAATAGCTTCCAAATCTTGGAAAATAGAGCTGGGGCTACTGAAAAAAGGCTAGAAGGGGTTAAGAATGTGCTCAAAAATATTGGGGAGTAGAGTCATAAGATCTTAAAGGCTGCCTCTGAAGGCATGAAGGTTCTTATCAGCAAGCTTGATAGTGATCAAGGGGAAAAGGCCTCTGGGGACACCATTGAGGTGAAGGAAGACACCCCTGAAGATAAGGAGACTGGTCATGGTAGAAGAACTCACGCAAGCACCAAAAAAAAGAAAAGCCAATGCAGGGAGATTGAGGAAATTAAGAAGACAGGTGAGAACATGGAGTAATTGGAGCTGGAAGCTGCCAGCTGCTTAAGAACTTTACCTAGCCTTAGTTTTTTTTTTCTTGCTGGTCCTGTTTCTTGTTTGTTGTCTTTCTGTTGCTAGCTTTTTGTTTGCTAGTTAGCTGTCTTTTCTATGTTTGTTGCCTCTTTCTTTTTTGTAGTGCTTTAATGGCTATCTTATGATCTAATGTTGTAATGGGTTTTAAGGGCCCATCAAAACCTATTTTCCCTTAATCAAAAACAATATTCAAACAATAATACTCTATCCATTTAAAAATTTACCCAATACATATTAATCATAATGAATCATAACACAAATATATTTTTATAATTATACATATATACATATAAACCTTTTAGCTGACTAAAGAGTTAACCCATATGATCAAGAGCTATATTAGATAAAGGCTCGATCCATGATATACAGTGACTTACATAGGAGCTGTAATTAAAAAATTGTACACAAAATGACAGTCATGACAATGCATCTCGAGGAAATAGCTAATTGAACACAAAGAAGGACCCAGGGTCATTATTGTCACCCACAGGGGGGAGCCAAGCAGTCCATCCTAGATCCCCATCGCTCCAAACCAGCACATTCCCATCAGCGAATTGATCTCTGTAGGGGTGGGAGGGCAGTCCTTCCAGCTCCAGCTCAATGAAGTCTTCTCTCTATTGTCGTGCCTCCATCTCTTGCATGAACCTCATCAGCCCTTGCTCAAAGTGAGTCTTATGGCTTCCCATGCAATCCTAGGTGAATCCATGCAAGAGTTCTCTTATGAAAACTATGGTAGATCCATTCTTTAACCACTTGTCAAATTTATCTTCCTCCAGTCTTAGTACAACTGTGACTTGTGATTAGAGACAATTATAGCCCATTTTATACCATACTTTAGATAATTTCATACACCTTTACCCTCATTTCCACATTCTATTTCTATTCAATTTCACTGTTTTCGGTTGCATATGATTAAATATTAGTAAGTAGTATTTATATACTTTTGAGATGGAATTATGAAAATTAATTATTGATTGTTATTATTAATAGGCATTATTATCCTCTTCCTTGGAAGATATATTTTACAAGATGAAAGTTTAAGGGTGTAGGTCCTGTCATTTTCTAATCAGGAAATGATGTATATTAATTTGGGACATCCATAATTGCTTCCAAGATGGCATAGTTGCTGACTGTACACTATTGGTTACCCTCCCTTGGTTGTTTTTGCAAACATTCTACACCCAAGTTGGTTTCTCTTCATCATATCTTATTATGGACAATGCAAACTCGTGCAAGATGCATTTTCCAACTGCATAGAGACCTTTGGTTTTCATTTGCTGTTAAGAGAATATATTATTTTTGTGAACAACTGATATCCAATGATTTTTTGCAGTAACTACTGCATCCACGTGAAATAATAATATGTGGGAAACACTCTCTCTCAAGGAAACTGTAAATACTCATTTTGGGTGAACAGATATGTTTGGCAGAACCGCGGATCTCCTCATAGCTATTCCTGCTCATTGTTATAACAAATTTGTTTGGCATGAATAACCACCATTCCCTTTATTTTATTTGTAACTACTTATAGCCAGTAAATAAGGTTGTATGTTAGCTATTGTTTACTTATCATAAGTTATCTCTATTTTTAGTCTATATGTGTTGTAAAGTTGTGTCTATATAAGCAACAGGAGACATAAGTAGTGGGGGATATATATGTATAGTTCTAAAGAATGCACAACAACATGTAGAGATTATTATCATTTCAAAATATAAATTCTATATTTGTGTGCATGATTACAAAGCTGTAAAACCAAATCTTTTCTTCATCACTAGGCAGCTGAGGAGGCGGGTCCACTCTGAAGTTACCCGGTGATTCTTTTCATTTATGTATAGAGTGCATTTGAGTTTGTTTTTATTTGTATTTTGATTAGTTTAGCATTGTATGGTGTGTATTTAATCATAATATATTAGTTTATATATTCAATATCTGTGCTTGATTGTGTAATAATATCTATTTCATTTGAATTCAATTATGAATTAATTAAGGATTCTTTGTGAGTTGCAGCTATTTTCATTGCAGATTATTTTTGCTGAGTTGTCTCTATTTTTGATGTTCCTGTCGCTGGGATTTATTTGGTTTTTCATAGATTTTCTTTCGTGTGTTGTAGCTACATTCATAATCCCTCATCTCACAACTATCACCCCTTGATGGCATATTGCTCGGACACCTTTCACAAGCTTACGCTCTCGGATTGACACAAATAGACCAAGCCGAATTTCATCATACATTATTAATTATTTCTTAATTATTTGCCCCAATATTGGCCTATCATTTTGGCGCCGTTGCCGAGGAAAGGTGTCAAAGGCATGTTATCTTGATGAGCTAAGTTAGGAACAATGTGTTAGGATGAAAGATTTTGCAATTGTTGGCCTTGTTTAAGTAATTAATCTTAATTTGTGTTGCGTAAATCATATAGATGCATTGTTTTAGAGTTTGCAAGTAGGTCTTATAAATTAGATTCAATTTTACATTATCACTAGTTGTTGTGAGTTATTGGTAAAGAAAAGAAGCTATTTTGAAGAAAAAATGTTAAAAATGATGCATTTCCAAGGTTGTTCAAGTACATCAATTTTGGGTGAAAATTGTTTCAAAAATGCAAAATTTGAAGGGAACGCAAGAGACAAAATGTGCTTGATGTCGAGTGCGCTACCCCTTGACCCCACCCTGTACTGCGACTGGGAGCGCACCTTGGGCATTGCCCCAGGACCCCACAAGGAGCGTTGCCCCTTGACTCCATTGGTGGCTGCCACCCCTAGACCCCCACCTTCAAATTTAAAAACAAAAGAAGAAATTGGTGGGGAAATCGCGCCGACCAAAGGTGATATTTTTATATCCTCTATACCTAATGAATGCGACTTAAATGATCTTCATCTTCCATTATCACAAGTATGCAAGAATTCTATCTCTATGTTTGAACATGAGCAAATCATTGATGAATTCTTAGAGCAATGTGATTTTGACGATGAAAATTTAACCACTTGTTGTTCTAATTGCTACAGGAAAGATGACCAATGCATATGCCCGAACAACCAAGCACACATGGTGAATGAGTTACAAGCTATTTGTGATCCTTACCATGATAAGGGTGGAAGTGAACAAGTATTCCTTATACTAGATGAACCATTTCAAATACCAAATCAAGAAGATCAAGGTATGAATTATGTTGGTAACATGTATTTCCACTCTATTTCATTACAATGCCAACATTTTTCTTCAAAATACACTTCTTTACATAATATGCACAATAAATGGAATCATGAATACTCACAACAACCACTATATCCCTCTTTACCATCTTCATTCCACCCATCCTACTTATTCCCATCTACTTTATCTCCTTCACACTTCTTACCATATTCATTATCTCATTCACATCATATTCTACCCACTCTACCCTATCCACCAAAGGCAACTATATTGCCTCATACAACACTTCATAATAAGGTGGTTAATAGTACATATAAACTTTCATGGATCCCTTTACCACCTATTAATGTGCTTGAATTTAGTGAATCAATATTGGAGTGTATTGATGCACTTAAGGAATATGATTTTGGTTTACTTAAATTAGAAGAACAATATCATTCATTGAATTATAATCAACTTTGTTCTTCTTTTATACTTAGTGAATCACAAATGCCCACAAATGAGCCCCTACTTCAAATTGCATCAATTTTTATTATTGGACTCATAAGTATGTGTGTTAATATTAATCATGCACTAAATAATACTAAACAATGTGTATTTCTCATTCCAAAAACATGTTGTTGGATTCTCCAGGAGTTGTATTTTATTTTTGTACTCATACATATTGATATTTGGAGGCCTATGGTTAAAATGTGTATCCCTCACATACTTGTTGATTTGGGACCAATAATTGATTAAGCACAATCATAAGGGATTCTATGAATTAATGACCAAACAAAATATGTTATAATTGGATGCGCATTATTTTTCATTGCTAAATTTGTCTGTTGTCCTAAGATGACCAAATACATTATGGATGATTCATTTATTTAGCAAGGATAAAGGTATTACTATCTATATATTTTTCATTCTTGGTTCTTGTATCTCCAGATGATCATTCATTGATTACAAGCACTAAATCCATTTCTTGATTCCTTGGATGATTCAAATTCCCTATGCTTTTATAACCTACAGCTAATTTGGGAGTACATCCATTGAATTGTTGAAATATTTGATTCAATAGGGCTCACAAAATTCTAAAGATGTGTTACTCTCTTTGGGTTACCTAATTTCTTTGGTTATCCTAATGTTCTCGTGACCTTGTTGCATGAAGTTAAGTTGGGGGGAATCCCTCCAAATTTATGATTCTTGGATGATTTCCAATCAAGCTTCATTGATTGTTTTGTTGGTCCTTTTAGCAAACCTCGACATGTGACATCTCAACAATTTAAGGTATGTATTCCTATGTTGATTGAATCACATTCATTGTGATCACATTCTTTTGTTTTTATCATGTGTTTATTCATCTTAATAACTCTACTTATCATTTATAAAAAATGCATTACTCACTTAATGGTAGGGTTATTAATTAGATAAAAATTGCTTTACTATACTTGATATGCTTGGTTTTGAGAATATGGTTACAGGTCTCTTGATATGGTGGGATGATCTTAGTACCAATACCAGTTGATGATGCTTCTCTACACAAGCATTGCATAACACACTATGTTGGCTATGTTAACATTGTGTGGGCTTGTTAGCTATCTGGTGCATATCAGTTTCACTCGTGCTTCAACATTTGAGATCACAAGAAGGATATGGCATAAGGTATTCACCACCTTGAGATGAGATTTCTTTAGTGCTTGGTAAAGTAGAGGACAATGTGCAACTTGGTCTATGAGATCCATGCACAATGCGGTACTATTTTATTGTGCTACACATCTAAAACTCTTTGAAGACATGTACACTAATCTTGAACATATTACCCACTGCCACACTCCTTCCTCAAGATGTGTCTCCTCTTCTCTGAATTTTTGTGGACACATTGGTGACTACTGTCCATCTTCACTCCATACTCGTGTCTTTGGTAATGAAGGTGTGTTATTTGCAAATTTAAATTTTCCTGCAATGGATATCTCTCAAGCTTCAAAAGAATAGGGTTTCATATCTTCATGTGATGTCATCCTATTTTATCATAGAGAAATGTGAGTAGCACCATCACTGTGAGTGATTCTCTTACCTCAGTGTGCTAGTGTGTTCCAGTTTCTTCAAGAATATTTCAGATTTAGTGTTGTGAGATACATGGATCAAGGTTGATCTATGAAGTGTTTCAGTATTCCCAAGTTTGTGGAGATTATTCGTAGTCATCATTCCAAGTTCATTATGCAATCAAGTTTCACCAGTACCTTCTATGAGGTCATGGACCAAACTCAAGTTTTGGATGGTATCATTTTTTGTCATCCATGTAAGCATTTCTTGTTCTTCGGTCATTCTATGCAGTTATTGAAAAAGAAAAAAAATGAAAAAATGAAAAAAATGAAAAAAATTGAAAAAATAAAAAATAAAAGAGACAAAACCAATAAAAGATTCAATAATGAAAACCTTCGGGCGTTGTTGGCCAGTTAATATCTAAAAACTAGTTTTTGGTGGATATTAATTGCAAAATAAATTCTTAGTGGTGAAAACTGTTTTTACAGCACCATTAAGCAATGAGTGATTGAAAACTGGCTTGCCAGCGATCTCTTGTCGTTATCAAAATTTGAAAAAAAAAAAGAGAAAAAAATTAAAAAAGAAAAAATGAAAAACATATTGAAAAAAAAAATGACAAAAGCAAATGCAATAATTGGTGTTAGCTCCTCAAGTTGCCATCTCTATTACAATTTTTGGTTCCTTCCAGTGGTATACTCTCTAGTGATTTCAGTTCGATGGAGCTCTTTGGTGGTGTTGCAATTCTTGATGCCTCTCTTCATTCCTTGTTGTTGCTTCATCCATTTTAGAGGCACCAGTTGCTGAGTTTCTTTGTGTTCTAGCCTTGGTCTCTCTGCACATGCCTATTGGTAAAACAATCAATTTTGTTTTCTTCATTATTTTATCTCTTAACTTTATTTATATTGCTTATTATGTTGATCATTATGCAACACCCCTACCTATCCTCTCCTTGTTTCCTGCGGACGGTCAACCTTTAAGTTGGGGGGAGGAATGTCATCCTATTATCTTCCATCCATCGCCCTTAATAATTCCATCATGCTATCCATTATATCCATCATACAATAGCCTTTGTTTTGTCTCTCATCTCTCCTATTTCACCCATTTCAAATCATCTTGTACATCATGAGATACAATTTTCATGAACCCTCCTATATGTAATCATTTGAACCATGATGTTATCGATGAAAAATGAAGAAGAAGAGAGAAAACGCAAAAAAAAATAAAAATTGAAGGATGTATCAATATTGGAAATAGAAAATTGAACAAAAGAGAAAATGGGAAAGCTTTTCATATGATGAAAATAAAGGGTTCAAAAAAGTCTAAAGCCACAAGTCCAAGTGCCTCTAGTTCAAACTAAAACCTCTTGATCATAATGATTGCACGAGGACGTGCAATATGCTAAGTTGGGGGGAATGATGAGAGTCAATTATAGCCCATTTTATACCATACTTTAGATAATTTCATACACCTTTACCCTCATTTCCACATTCTATTTCTATTCAATTTCACTATTTTAGGTTGCATATGATTAAATACTAGTAAGTAGTATTTATAAGTAAGTAGTATTTATATACTTTTGAGATGGAATTATGAAAATTAATTATTGATTGTTATTATTAATAGGCATTATTATCCTCTTCCTTGGAAGATATATTTTACAAGATGAAAGTTTAAGGGTGTAGGTCCTCCTGTCATTTTCTAATCAGGAAATGATGTGTATTAATTGGGGACATGATTAATTGCTTCCAAGATGGCATAGTTGCTGACTGTACACTATTGGTTACCCTCCCTTGGTTCTTTTTGCAAACATTCTACACCCACGTTGGTTTCTCTTCATCATATCTTATTATGGACAATGCAAACTTGTGCCAGATGTATTTTCCAACTGCATAGAGACCTTCAGTTTTCATTTGCTGTTAAGAGAATATATCATTTTTGTAACCAACTGATATCCCATGATTTTCTACAGTAACTACTGCATCCACATAAAATAATAATGTGTGGGCAACGCTCTCTCTCAAGGAAACTGTAAATAATCGTTTTGGGTGAACAGATATGTTTGGCAGAACCATGGATCTCCTCATAGCTATTCCTGCTCATTGTTATAACAAATTTGTTTGGTATGAATAACCACCATTCCCTTTATTTTATTTGTAACTACTTACAGCCTGTAAATAAGGTTGTATGTTAGCTATTGTTTTCTTATCATAAGTTATCTCTATTTTTGGTCTATATGTGTTGTAAAGCTGCATCTATATAAGCAGCAGGAGACATAAGTAGTGGGGGATATATATGTACAGTTCTACAGAATGCACAATAGCGTGTAGAGATTATTATCATTTTAAAATATAAATTATATATTTGTGTGCATGATTACAAAGCTGTAAAACTAAATCTTTTCTTCATCACCAGGCAACTGAGGAGGTAGACCCACTCTGAAGTTACCCGATGATTCTTTTCATTTATGTATAGAGTGCATTTGAGTTTGTTTTTATTTGTATTTTGATTAGTTTAGCATTGTACGGTATGTATTTAATCATAATATATTAGTTTATATATTCAATATCTGTGCTTGATTGTGTAATAATTTCTATTTCATTTGAATTCAATTATGAATTAATTAAGGATTCTTTGTGAGTTGCAGCTATTTTCATTGCAGATTATTTTTGCTGAGTTGTCTCTATTTTTGATGTTCCTGTCCCCAGGAAGTGACAATTCCTGTCGCTGAGATTTATTTGGTTTTTCATAGATTTTCTTTCATGTGTTGTAGTTGCATTCATAATCCCTCATCTCACAACTATCACCCCTTGATGGCATATCGCTCGGACACCTTTCACAAGCTTACATTCTCGGATTGACATGATTAGACCAAGCTGAATTTCATCATACACTGTTAATTATTTCTTAATTATTTTCCCCAATGTTGGCCTATCAACCTGCATAGCAACAAGATATCAGATGAGTCTCCTAAGAGACTCAGTGAGGTTCCTACTCTTACCATTAAACACATCATCATTCCTTAATTTCCAGATGATCCACAAAATTTCCAAAGAGAGAGCAGACCAGAATAGATTAGCATGTTTTTTGCCACCTCTAATATAACCAAATACCATCTCATCAACAGTAAAACAATTGCTATTAAGTGAGATACCAAACAAATTCCACACTTCTCTAGAAAAGTGACAATAAAAAAAAATGTGATAAATAGATTCAGGGATACGACAAAGTTTACACAGAAGGGGGGCTCTATTGTTGTCTTTAAGTGGTTGTTTATGAAGAATGAGTCTCCAGGCAAAGAATTTCTTTTTAGGTTCAGTCGAGAAGGACCAAAATATTGATAGATTAAAATGCCATCATTTAGAGTCCCATGACAGGTTCCAAGTGCAGTTAAGATGATCAAGGATGTCTTGAGAATTAGTAAGGGCAGAGTATATCATTTTGGCTTTGGTTAGAAAAATGGGGGGATCCATCTATCTAGTAGAGGGAGGCTAAGGGAGGTGGGGAGGAGGCGGGGAGTAGGAAGGATGGGAGCGAGTGAAGAGTTAAGGATGGAATAAGTTCTAGTCTAGGAGAGGGGGAGGTTGAATTTAGAGCTGAGCGCTTCCTAGGAGGACAGAGTGCCATTTTCTAGAATGTGTTCAAATGTGACCATTCCTTGGTTGTGCCATTTCAGGGTAGAGCATCCTTGAAGATATGCTAACTGTTTCCCATTGTGCAAAGTATTCCACCATATAGACCTTTTCAGATTGAGAGAACCATTTTTATCAATTATGTCATTGTTGTTGATGTATTGTCTAACATGGTTCCAGGCTTTCCATATAGACTTGAAGACTTCTGATCCCGAAGGGGAGACCTCAAAATTCCCTGCGATCAGATCACACATGGGTAGGTTCTTCCATTTTTTTATTGTTTTTGGAGTTGAGCATTATATATTGTTCCTAACAAGGACTTTCCAGGGTTCATTTCCTTCAATGGATTTACAAATCCATTTGGCAGCCAGAGCAATTCCTTGAAGTTTAAGGTCCTTGAGGCCCATGCCTCCCTGAAACTTAGATCTAGTACACCAGTCCCATTTAACAGCATGTTGCTTTTTTTTCCTTTTCCATCTGACTAGAGGAAATTCCTGATTTTCTTTTGAATGTAATTGAACTAATAGTTGGTGAATAACCAGGCTAAGGAGAAGTATATGTTATATGAAGAGAGAAGCTTCTAGCAAACTTTGAACCTACCTACTAAGGATAGGAAGTTCCGGTTCTATTTAGAGAGTTTCTTGTCTACCTTGTTTCTGAACCATTCCCACATTTCTTTTAAATTCAAATAGACAGAGAAGGGGATTCCCAGATATCTAATGATGGTATTTGGGCCTCCCCACCTTAGGTCAAACTTAGATAACTAGTTAGAAGGGTCATCGGTCCAACCTAGCAGGGTAGATTTGTGGAGGGCAATTCTACTACCTGATGCTTTGCAGAAAATCTCAATATTGTGAAGAAGATGTGTTAAGTTCTCCTCATCTAGGGAGAATAGAATAGCTATATCATCTGCAAACTGTATATTCTTGATTTCATCTTTATTAGGGAGTGCAATTCCTTTTACCTTAGGGGATAAGCTACAGTCCTTTAATATGTAGTGCATAGCATCCGCTGCCAGGACAAACAGGGTTGGGGCAAGAGGAAACCCCTGTCTAATTGATCTGGAAAGAGAGATGTTGTCATATTTTAGTCCCTTCACTTCCACTACTGCACTAGCATCATTGAATAGGGTTTGGACAATCCTGTAGAAGGAATTTGGGAAACCCAAACTATGTAGCATCTGTAAAATGAATCCCCATTCTATCCTATCATATGCCTTCTCAAAATCTATTAATAACATAGCTTCATTCTTCCCTAAGAGCTTGGCCCATTCTAGAGACTCCCAGCAGGTCACCAGATTCTCTAGAATGAACCTACCTTTAACAAATCCTGTTTGAGTAGGGCTGATAATCTTTCGCAATATACTGATTAACCTGTTTGCTACTACTTTAGCTAAGATTTGATAAGATACATTTAGTAGTGTGATGGGCCTCCAGTTCTTGACCAAGGTCTTATCTCCTTCCTTGGGGATGAGTTTGATAAGCCCTTGGTTGATCTCTTTTCCAAGGGTTCCTTTGGAAATGGCCTCTAGATATAGGGCATGGAGGTCGTCAACAATCCACTTAGAGTTTTTCTTATAGAATTCCACTAGGAATCCATCAGGTCTAGGGGATCTGTCATTACCCATAGAGGAGATGGCCATAGCTATTTCCTCCCTTGAGATGAGACATTCTAGCACCTTATAGTCCTTCTCATCAAGCTTGGGAGGAGTTAATTGATATACCAGCTCTCTAGCATGTCTGTGCTCGCCATTTACCTCTTCTGAGGAAAAAAGATTCTGATAAAAGAGGGAGAAGTATTGTAGAATCCCCTGGGAGTCTGTAATGTGAGTGTTGTTTTCCCATATGGTAGTGATACTCTCCTTAGCTTCCTTAACTTTGAGCATGTGGAAAAAGAATTTGGAGCCCTTGTCCCCCGAGTCTAGCCAGTTAAGCTTGGATCTGGTTTGAAGGCCTTTAGTTTTCTAGTTTTGAATAGCCCTGAGGTGGTCTTTTATTTTCATCAGAGAGCAAGTGATATTTTCATTGTTCAGGGAATTCAGAAGCTTCATTTCTGTGTCACATAATTCCTCCTGCAGTAGACTTTCAACCCTCCTGGCATCCTTGGTTATTTTTTTACCCACTGTTTGACAAAGGGTGGTCCAAGTTTTGATGTTTGCATTCCAAGCATCTATGTTAGAGTGCTAGCTCCAATCCCTCTTGTTAAATAGTCTGATGAAGGCCAGGGCGGAGCAAAGGTCCTCATCATCTAGGAGTCTAGTGTTTAGGATGAAAGAAGAGGCTCTTGAGGAGGGGGGAGGGGCCCCTGGGGAGAGGTCTATTCCCATTATTATCGGGTGATGACCTGAGAGGGTATATGGGGATACATAATAGTAGTCACCATTAGGATCCTTGTGTATCATAAAGTGGGATTTATTGAAGTATAGCCTATCTAGTCTGCAGTATTTATTCAACTATTGATAATTGCACCAGGTGTGCGAAATAGTGTTCAAATTGTCTTTCCTCCCAGCAATAGGGTCAAAGAGGTGTAGCTTATTGATCATTCTATCCCATTGTAGCCTTTCCATTCCCTTCCATTCAAATTTATTGCCCCCCCTTTTATCACTGGGAGATTCAACCATATTGAAGTCTCCCCCAATAATCCAGGGGATATCCTCTAGCATTGTTAGCCAGTTCCATAATTCACCTCTTTCTCTATAGTCATTTGGGGCATAAATAGAGTAGATTCCAATCTTCTGGTTCTCCATTTGAATTGAGACCCAAATAGCTCTGGCACAGGGGGATTGACCCTAGTTAACTACTTTATTGACCCATTTAGGGCTAAAGAGTATGGCTGAGCCACCTTTTCCTTTGGTATGGTTAGTGTAGAAGGGAGTGGCCTCCTTCCAAATACATTTGAGCCCAATTTGTAGTGTGAAACCCACTGCTTTTAGTTCCTGCAGAAGGAAGCAATCCATGTTCTTATGAGCACTGAGAAATCTCTTTATGATGTATTTTCGGTCAGGGGCCTCCAAGCCTCTGATATTCCAAGAAATGGTTTTTAACATGAGTCACCTAGTTGGGGGGGGTCAGTTTGGGCTTTGAAACCCTCAAAACACTTGGGCCAGTCCTCTTTGTTTGCTATATTGCTAGCATCAAATGCAATAGAAGAGGAAGATCTACCTCTCTTTTTCCTTGCTTTGGAAATTTGTTCAGGACCTAGAGATTCCTTCCTGTTAGCAATATCTTTCTTGTTCTTAGGAGACCTCTTTCTTCTCACTTTCCTATGTTTCACCATGATAAATCCATCTTGGGGAACTTTCAGTCCTTGTTCAAAATTGGTTTCCACTAGAGTGAAGGGCTCTACATTGGGATGCATTACCTGAGGGGTATCAAATTCTACCTTCTGGGCATTGATAGGGCTACTAACAGTGAGGGGGAAACCACTAGCAGGGTCTCCCCTAGAGTCCTCTGAATTACCAAATTCTTCTAGAGGGGCTGATGGTACCTTCTCTAGAGAAGGTCCTTCCCTATCCCCTTTCGGGGTATGGAATTCCTTAGTATTGAAACCATTAGGTTCTTTGCAAGTGGGTTGCTCAGGACCTAGGGTCAAGACCCTACTACTAGTGTCTGCCATATCTAGAGTACCCCTAACAATGTCCTCAAGGTCAGGTAGATGACACCAGGAGGCTTCAATTTCCAATTTCTACTTGAGGAGATTTAGTTCAAGTACTTTCCTTGCTTCCACTACTTTTTTCAATTTTTCCAACACTAGTTGTTGTGCATTAAGAGTCCTCGGATTTGAGGGATGTGTAGGAGAATCAAGTGAATCCGGGGGGGTGAAGGTTGGAGGCTGAGCAGTGGCTAGGGCTTCTTTAATGGCATTGTTGTAGTCTAAGATGGAGTTTGTCATCGAGGGGGAAGAAGAGGCAGGGTGAGGGGTGTTGGGAAGAGGCAAGGGGGAGGGAGGAGAGGTAGGAGGAGGAGGGGGGGACGAGATAGAGGTGGAAGGGGAAGGCGAGGGGCCAGGTTTGGAGGGCACGACTTCATTAACTGGGGGGGAACGGATGCCCTAGTTTTAGATCTTGAAGCATTGCCTGATAATAAGGGACATTTATTCCTAAAATGTCCACTAACTTTACAATAGTGATAGGAATCTATTCGACCCATATATTCAATTGGATAGTAGTAGGTTTTATTGTTCAGCCGAATAACAATTGTTGCAGGGTAACTCAAACCTGGTTTTAATGCAATGAGAATTCTAGCATCGAGATGGGGGAGGACCGAGGGAGAGGAATCGATTTTAACAATTTTCCCTAGGGGTTCCACAATTTTATCCACACAGGACCACAGGAAAGGAGGGATATTCTTAATAGTTACCCATTTCAGGCAGGAAAGGGCAAGAATCTCATCATTACAAGCTTCGGGGTCCTAGAAAACTGTCCTAAAAGATGAATTTCCTACTGACCAAAACTGTTTATTTACAATTTTTCTTTGGCTTTCTTTATTGTCAAAGAAGATTAAAAACAAGCCCTTCTGAATCATTCTACAAAAGAAAAAATGAAACCCTAACTTATTGATCCACACATCTTGTAGCCATTTGTTCATATATTGATGAGATGGTAAGTTATTTACATCAAAGGCAGCGAAAAAAATTGTTGAATCCCTAAGTCTAGATATCTTCGAAGAAATGGCAGAAAGCATGGAGTCATTAGGTTTAATGGTGATGCATTTGGAGGAGTGGATGTCACCTTGTGTTGGTGCAAAATTGGCCTCATCTTCATGGTGGAGAGCAGCTTCGAACCTTACATCTTTTGGAAATGAAACCCTCTTGCCCTCCACCACTTGGTTGAAGGTCTTCTTTGGCTCCTGAGCGTTCGCAGTAGGATGAATGGGCTGTTTAGGGTTGGTGAAACCATCTTTATTCAGCTCCATTTAATGCAGGAGAAACAATAAATGAATCGAGGGCTTCCCAGCAAGGCCAGGGAACCCCCGCACATGCTAGCATACTGCAACCAGCGGCATTCCTAGTTTTCATGCCCTAGTTGCAAAGTGCTCTCTTCAAAAAAAAAAAAAAAACTGTTTATATTTATATTTATCTTTAAAAAAATTATTAAATAATATAAAAAAATTAAAGTTTAAAAAAATAAATGTCACTACACTACCACACAACCCCATAAAGAGGAGCGGTCGTGGATGTGTGGGATATGATGTGGACCTCCCCATAGCCTATGGCTATGAGTGGACCACGATGTGGTCCACACCCACTGTGGCCCCCCCATGGTTGTGGGGAAATCACACATCCACAAGCCATGGGGTCCGTGGCCCATGCCCCCCTCCCCCCTCGCAAAACATTAAATAAAAAAAAATTATATATTTTTTTCCTCTTTTTTTGAATAATGTTTTTTTAACCCCCAATTTTAGGATCAAACAAAAACCTAGAATATGTAATGTTTTACCAAATAATTAAAATTGAAAACCCAAAAATATTTAATAAACAACCAATTCCTTTTTTTTTTTTTTGACAACACATTTTTAACAGGGTTAAGAAGACAAATCCAGGGTATATGATTTTAAAAAAAAAAAATTTGTTTCTCATAAATTCTTCTCACAATATTTTCCTTTCAACACCCAGAAATTTCAAAACACACCTAATTCCCAGTTTGCCCAAAATCAAGGAAATTTTGGCAGCATAACTCCCTATTTAATGAACAATGGAGGAATTAAAAAATTTGACAACCAACAAGGAATTTAAAAATACACCAAATCAAATTACTTTGCATACTCAACCTCTAAACTTAACAAAGAATTGATTCAAACCAAGGTTTTGCAAAAATGAAAGATCTAAAATACCAACCTAGTGAGCTTTCTAGGAAGATAAAGTTGAAGAAGAGCAAACCTCCAACTTTAAACCAAAATCTTCAACCACAAACTTCTCCAACCTAAAAGTACAGACATAGAAAATTTCCTGAAATATTTTTCCCCAAATACAGAATGAATCCCTTTTGGAAAAATATTTCACATTATATATTAAATTTTCCTTTTCACAAATATTTCACATTATATATATCATTTATTTTTCCAAAACAATGACTTCTAATTTAAATTTTCAAATTTGAAAAGAATTCATCCTTTTTTTTCAAAAATGAAAATCAATATAAAGGTAAAATAACTTTATTTTTTTTAAAAGAATTGAAAACACATAATATAAAATTTCCTAAGTAATCCAACAATTCAAGTTTAACTAATCAATTAAAACATAATCAATTAAAACATTAAAATTCACTTAACCATTTATTTCTAAATAAATTTTAAAAAAGGCATAACATGCAAACAACATAGCAAAACAAAACCACAACCCGTATACCAACAAAAGGAAGGTTGAGCGACGACTGACAATGCTCAGTGACAAGAAAGGCTAAGGGTGAAACTTAGGGTCTTAAGGCTCTCCTCCACTTCCATTATATTATTTAGGTACGCTCAGCCCTGTAGAACCAGGTGAATTCAATACCTTGTACCTGTAATTATTGCATCACCAAACCACACATACACATATATATTCAAACACGGTAGACACGCCGGTGAAGGAGAATCGTGATGTTCCCTATGTCACCAAAGTGAGTGAAGGAAAATCATCTCCTTGCACCCCATACACTCACACACACATGATAACATACTCATAACACATCTCACACATTAAGTAAATGTGTTAGTCCATGGTAAGTAATCTAATAAAATTAACATCTAACAATCAATAAGAAAATAATCCGTAAACAACATACAGTGAAACTCAAATCAAATTACAACACAACATAGCATAATATTTGTGTAAAACACCGCCATATAATTTATCCACTAATATCCATTGAAAAATTCAACCATAGTCAAAATAAGTATCTAAAAAGTCTGATCGAGGAAGGGGTACTACATCCTCCCCCGCAAAACTAGGCTCACTACTGGAAGCCTAAAATAGATAAGGGTAAAGCTCTCTCATCTTCATCGTATCCTCCCATGTAGTCGAGGTCTCATCATTTGGGTCCCATAGGACCCTTACCTGGTCAATGGTATGACCCTTGAGAGTCAAACCCCAACACTCTGGAATGTGCATGGGCTCCATGGAAAGTTGCACGTCCTCGATATGCAATGTGTTCCAATCAAGAACATGGGTCACGTCCTCGATTATGCTGGTTACGACCACTTTTTAGGACATTTTGAAGCCTCTAAATCCCTCAAAATTAAGTTTAAACACTTTATCGCACCCCTCCAAAATGGAAATTTTAATATCTTCAAAACCGGTTGTGATCTTGCGACGAAACTTTACCGGAATGCTTATCTAACCAACAAGAAGCTTCAGGGATAATTTTGCACCATTTCGTGCTCAAATGAAAACTTACTATAAATAGTAACCTAACATAAATGCAAGGTTGAGACACCATTTTTCCCAACACATTTGATCATTCCCAAGATAAATGGTTATCTTCATGCACCAAAACCACTTTGAAACTCATCACGTAGAACATCATACATGGCATCTTCATCTCTGATCATCACAACCGATTCACCAAGCTCGATCGGTTGGGGTTCTGCTTCTCAACTGGTTAGGGTTATTGGTTGACCACTCTACTTCAAATGCCAATACTAGTTTCCATCACTTATTTACTACCAGTTGCATTACTGCATCAGTACCGGCTGCAATACAACTCCATTACCTGTTACTATTGACATAAATGACAACACTATACTTCATCAATGCAATATTCACTTAATGCCAACAATCTGCCCCTTTGGCATTGATGACAATACAAATATCAACCCTTTGATTGTGATGATTGGGAGTAAACACATACACAGTCATAGGAATCCTAGTTTACATTTTTTCATATACTCTCCTTCAACTGTATCTTCATGTCTTCAGCTGATAATTGGCTATTCAATCATATACAGTTCTTCTCCCACTTTAACAACAATGCCAAAGTGAAGGGTAACCATTCCATGCTTCACCAATCTACAACAAGTTGCTCCTGCTATGGAGTAGCTCCACTCTACACCAATCCATCTTCAATATTTTCAATAAGCTCAGGGATTGATGTCTTCCACATTTGCTTAATTGACTTCATGTAGGGGTACAACCCCTAGCTTACCTCTAAGATACTCAAACGTAGCCAGTAGGAAGAGGTTTAGTAAAGATATTAGCTAGTTGTTCTTTATTAGATACATGCTCTAGTGACACATCTTTACTTTGCACTTTCTCTCTCAAGAAATGATACTTCAGCTCAATATGCTTTGTCCTAGCATGCAACACTGAGTTCTTAGAAATGTTTATCGCACTAGTGTTATCATAGAAAATCCTTACTAGTTCTGATAGCTTCAACTTGAAACCTTCCAAGATGTATTTCATCCAGATTGCTTGGGTACAATTCATATATGCTGCAACATATTCAGCTTCTACAGTTGATTGAGAGATATAACTTTGTTTCTTGCTGCTCCAGGACACTAGTCTTCCTCCAAGAAAGAATGCTCCTCTGGTTGTACTCTTCCTATCATCAACATTGCCTACCCAGTCTACATCTGCATAGAATTTTAAATCAAAGTCTCCTGCATATGGATACCATAATTCATAATCAATTGTGCCTTTCAGATATCTAAAAATTCTTTTGGCTACAACCATGCGTGTCTCCCTCGGGCTTTTCTCAAATATGGAAACCAATCCTAGTGCATGAGCAATGTCTGGTTTGTTGTGGATAGCATAATGTAGTTTACCTATCATTGACCTATACTCCTTTTCATCCACTCATGCAGAATCATCCTCCTTAGACAGTTTACAACCTGTAACCATTGGTGTTCCAACTGGTCTACAGTCTCCCATTCCAAAAGTCTTCAATACTTCTTTCACATATTTGGACTGTGTGATGAAAATACCTTCCTTCATCTATTGGATTTGCATACCTATGACAATTGTTATCTCACCTACTAGTGACATCTCAAACTCATTCTTTATCTCATTAGCAAAGTCATGACACATATTATCATTTCCTCCAAAAATGATATCATCAACAAATACCTCACTTACCAGTATCTTATCTCCTTCTGACTTGAGATATATGTTACTGTCTTCACTGGTTCTCTGAAATCCTATCTTCACCAAGTGAGATTGCAATCTTTCATACCATGCTCTAGGTGCTTGCTTTAGTCAATATAATACCTTATGTAATTTGCACACCATGTCCTTTTCTACAGTTAAAGCATAATCATCTAGTTGTTCAATGTAGACTTCCTCTTCCAATATTCCATTTAGAAATGCTAACCTAACATTCATCTTATATACTTTGAATCCTTTGTATGGTGCAAATGCAAGTAGAGTCCTTACTCCTTCCAATCTTCCAACTGATGCAAATATCTCACCATAGTCTTCACCTTCTTCTTGTGCATATCCTTTGCATACCAGTTTGGCTTTATTTCTGATCACTACTCCATCTTCATTCAATTTATTCCTTAATACCCATTTTATACCTATTACATTCTTATTCTCTGGTCTGAGTACCAATGACCAAGTATTGTTCTTCTCGATCTGGTCAAGTTCTTCTTCCATTGCGTTGATCCAGACTTCATCTACAAATGCTTCTTCTGTAGTTCTAGGCTCAATGGTGGAAATCATACAGGAGTTCTCTCTAAGCCTTGTTCTAGTTAGCACACCTACATTCATGTCTCCAATAATCTAATTGGGGCTATGATTGAGTCTAACATACCTTGGAATAATATGATCTTGATTCCCAGGTTATTCTTCTTCTTCTTCTTCTTCTTCTTCTTCTTCTTCTTCTTCTTCTTCTTCTTCTTCTTCTTCTTCTTCTATTGGACCTTCCCATTTTGGTTGAACTGGGGCTTCTTTGATATGTTCACCAACTTCTGGCTTCATCGGTTCCAGTTCCAAAAAAAGTGTGTAAGGTTCTTTTTCCTCCTTATCCTCACTGGTTTCTCCCAATTTCTCAAGAAACTAATCAACTTAGACATTAACACTTTCAATGATGTTCTTGGTCTGGTTGTTGTAACACTTGTAAACTTTCCTCTTGGTGGAGTAACCAAGAAATATGCCTTCATCACTCTTGGCATCAAACTTACCAACATAATCACCTCTTTTGATAAAACATCTGCTACCAAAAATCTTAAAGTAACTGACATTAGGTGATCTACCATACCAGTACTCATAGGGAGTTTTATCCTTACCTCTTTTAACCAGTATCCGGTTCATTGTGTAAACAACTATGCTGATAGCTTCTCTCCAAAATTTCTTAGCTACACCTCCTTGAATTAGCATAGTCCTAGCAGCTTCAACAACTGACCAGTTGTTCCTTTCTGCAATACCATACTACTATGGTATTCTAGGTGCAAAAAGATACCTCTTAATTCCATTGTATTCATAGTATCTAGCGAATTCCTCTGAAGTAAATTCACCACCTTGATCAGTTCTTAAGCACTTTATCTTCTTTCCACTTTCATTTTCAACTAAGGCTCTGAATGCCTTAAACTTGCTAAATGCTTCTGTCTTGTCTTTCAAGAATGTGACCCACATCATCCTTGAGCAATCATCACTAAAAATCATGAAATACCAATCACCTTGAATACTCCTAGTCCTCATTAGTCCACAAAGGTCGGTATGAACCAAATCTAGCAAATGTTCTACTAAGAAAGATTTCCTCTTGTAGGCAGAGGATATCATATTCCATAACTAACATTCCTTGCACAAAGCATTCACCGGTTTGTCCAACCGTGGCAAACCTCTTACTGATTTGGACTTAGTGATTTTTACAATGTTATCAAAATTTACATGACAGAATCTTCGATGACAAAACCAACTATCTTCTACTTTTGCAATTAAAAAATTGTTGACTTTAGAACTTAAATGAAACAAGTTGCCTCTAGTCTATTTGCTAGTTGCAATTAGTTCACCTTTGCTTCCATAAATCTTCCAGACTCCATTCTTGAATTCTAGTGGGTAACCTTTGTCATTGAGTTGATCAACAGTCAAAAGATTGTGTTTCAGTCCTTCAACCCAGTAGACGTCATCTGCATTGCTTTTACCATTCAAAGAGATGGATCCTTTCCCTTTTAGCTTGCACGGTGAATCATTCCCAAATCTCACAACACCTCCATTAAACTCTCTCAAAGTAAGAAACTTACTCCGGTCACTGGTCATGTGGTGTGAACAACCACTATCTATAATTCAATCATTAGAACTATCCATGCGAGAAACTAATTCCTTCTGGTCTAATGTGTAGTCTTTAATAGAAACAAAGACAATGTCCTCATTTGCATCTTCCTTAGATTTCTCATCTGTAATTCCTCCATTAATTGCAATGAGACAATATCTTTTACCTTTGCCTTTATACTTCTTATACTTCTCACGTTTTCGCTCATTATCTCCATTAGAAAAGTTAGCAGCAATATGCCCAATCCGGTTACATGCAAAACACTTCAAAGGCAATTTACCTCTGTTCTTACTAGTACCTCTGGGTAACCACTTGGCCAACAATGCTTCAAGATCAATCAAACTGTCTTCATCATCTACCTCTCTACTGGATCTAGACTCATGGTTGTAACTCACTTCTCTGATTTTCCTTACCGGTGAGGTTGAAACTGGGGCTCTAAATGCAGATTCTGATCTCTGAACATTTCCATCAAAAGCTTTTAATTCAAATGTAGTTAATTTACCAATGATGGAGTCAAGAGTTACCTTTGTTTTCTCAATAGACTTGAGTTCCTAAATGGCTGCAACTCTGATAGCATAGACTGTTAGAAGGGTTCTCAACACCTTGCTAACCACTGTGGTATCATCCACTGTATCTCCAACACTTTTGTTTGCTCCATCTCCTTGATCCTCTAACCATATTGTTGAATGTTTTCACCTTCAGCCATCCACATATCATCAAATTTACCTCTCAGACTCTCTTCTTTGACAATCTTAACATTCTCCTCACTGCTATAGATATCTTCCAGTTTCTTCCATACTTCATAGGCAGTCTCCAATTCATGGACATCAACATACTCTAAATCGAACAAGGAGCTGATAATGGCCTCCAATGCTTGATTATTCTCATGTTTCTCCTTCTTTTGATCATCTGACAAGATCCCACTAGGCAAGCTATATTTAGTAACAACATGTTCCCAATATTGACTTCCCAAGCTCTTGATATAGATCTTCATCCTATCACTCTAGATTTTGTAGTTTTCCCTATTGAACTTCAAACCTTCTTTCTTCGTCATGTTCTCCTAGATATTTTCATCAAGCTATTAGGCTTAAACACAAGAGGACCTAAAATGATCTAATACCAATTGATAATATGATGAAACAATAAGGATCCGGTCAACTACTGAGATGGGGGGTGGTGAATCAGTAGATAGAAAACAAACTAACTTTCACCAAACTTAATCCCAACTCAGAAACAATTTGCTAAACGAACTGGTTTAGACACTATATCAAAAACTACAACTGCATTGTCAAACTTTACCGGTTGACCAAAACATCAATGATACAATGTAACAAATCTGAAACTCACATACTATTTAACCAAAACATTAAACCACAAGTTACAAACATCAATAATAGATCATTTTAGATCACTTTCAGTCATCTAAACATATTATCTAGGTAGATTTACCAGTTAATCATATCAACCATTTCAAAACACATCCACAAAATCATTCACCACTTGACACAATGATTTTTCACGTGGAAACCGAAATGGGAAAAACCACAGTGGGATGAATACCCACAAGTATTTTGAACTCTTCTAAAGTTCACCCTGTTAGGACCCAAGTGTTGTTAGAAGCTTATAAAATAATGTCCTGTTAAGAATAGATCCGGTCAGGGACCACTCGATTAAGGGATTGACTACAATACCCCGTTAAAGGCAGTACCCTGTTAGGAGTAACCTTGGTAGAGGATTTCAAATCCAAGCTAATGGATCACTTGGTTAGAGGATTTAAACAACACGAATCATGTTAAAGCTTACCTAGTTAAGGGATTTAACTATTGTAATGGTTAGAGAACAATAGGTTCTTTGTTGATCTGGTAATAGCACTATCTTTCTTAATCAAATCCTTTTTTGCTCCTATCTTCCTTCACAACATTCTACAAACACTGCTTCTGATTTGACAACAATCACACTACCACACTCAAGCAAATTGCCAAAACAATTACAAGCAACTCATCGACCTTAAATAGAAATACAATATGTCAGTAACACATCACAAAATCTACAAATCTCATAGAGATTACAAACATATCAGATCATTCATAACTGTTGGAGTACATAGCAATCAACTACACATTGTTCAAGACAACTTCAACCACTCTTGGATCACCTTACATTGGACCTTGTAGCTCATCACGTGTTTTCCACTCCATGCTATGCATTTGATCATTCCCAAGATAAATGGTTATCTTCACACACCAAAACCACTTTGAAACTAATCACGTGCAACATGCATATGTGGCATCTTCATCTCCGATCATCATTTGATCATAGATTATCACAAGCGATTCACCAAGCTCCATTGGCTAGGATTCTTCTTATCAAGTGGTTAGGGTTACCGGTTGATCACTCTGCTTCAAATTCCAATACCAGTTTCCATCACTGCTTTACTACCAGTTGCATTACTGCATCACTAACGGTTGTAATACAACTCCATTACCGGTTACTATTGACATCAATGCAATCTTCATGCAATGCTAACACAATGATAAAACATTTTTTCTTAATATATAATGCCAAGTTCATCTAATTACCAAGTTCTATAATTACCAAGTTCTTCTCCTGGTTTTTCTTTTCTAGATGATCCACCAGTGCATTCATATTTTGGGAAGAAACTTTAAGGACCTAGAGGCTGTGGTTCATAAGGCTTTTCAATGCTTTCTCATTACGGGCCATCCGGGTGTTGACATTGTCTTTGTCCTCCTCCACCTATTCTTTCATGGTTTTAATAACATCCTCCAAATGTTTCAGGTCGCCTTTTATCAGATCTTTCTCCAACCAATCCTCCATCTCCATTTCCTTCTCCGCTTCACTGTTTTCCGTATCCTCATTCTGTTTCCCAGAGTCAGACATCTTAATCAGCTTGTTGATCTTATCTTCCAGCTCCCTTTGCTTACCCTGCATGCTGGTGATGTTTTCAACAACCCACTTCTAGAAATTGAAGAATTCAAGGGTGCAGTTGCGGGCGATGTCCAAGCTGGTTTCCGTAGAGTCCTTGCTTTGTTCAGTCTCCTCAGCGTTAGGGTTGTCACCCTCCTTAGGATTCAGAGCCTCATTCTCTCTTTCCGAACCCTTAGGGTTGGAGTGAGGGTTCTCAGAATTTCCCCCTTCCTCCCCTTCACCATAGTTCTCATCCTTGTTTGGCTCCATTTCAGTATCAGTATCCTTATCCTTTCTCTCTTCTTCATCACAATGCACGTCCTTTTCTTCATGCTCGGTTTCAACTTTCCTTTTTTTATGGGTAGGGGTGTTGGGCTGATCCCCATTCGAATAAGAGTCTTTGCATTTCTCAGATATATGAGCATTGATGATCAAAGGATGATCCTTGGTTGCCCTAGCCTTATCCTTAATATGTTCATAAATAAGCAGAATGAGTCCCTGGTGAGCTAAAGGATAGGAATTGGGCTTTCTAGCATAGTCGGCAAGGCTCTCGTTTAGAGAGGAGGATAAATAGAAGGGCAAGGAAATTTTAACCCCATGGCGGAAATGGTTCAAGATAGAGAAATGATAATTATAAATTTTTGTAAATCTGCCATCCACAGTCAGATATTCCATTAAAGCCCTAAGAACTTTTTGCCAAAAAGGCTTTACCTGTTGGGGGGTGTAGTATGATATGTTGTTATTCTTCGCAAGGTTGCCCTTCTCATCCTTCGTCTTCAGGAAATTTTTGAAAGCCTCAGCAGCATACTTCCGATCCTTATAGAATTTAGTCCCCTCCATCTTGAGTCCTGTGACCTCTGCAATCAAATTTTCATCGATTTGCCAAATCTCCCCAAACAGGGTAGCCCTGTTGTTGCTCCAGCTTTTAGCAAAACCATAAGACACAGAGTTTCTGCTACCATGAAACTTCTCCATATAATCAGTAAGTCGTGTCTATGGAGCCTTCTCCAAACCTTTCTTTCGCTCTTCCAATTCTCACAACCTAGAGGCTCATTCCTGTTTAGGTTACCACCCATTCTGATTTCCAAGTAAAGATACTCTCTGCTACAGTTCTCAATCCGTAGATAAAACTCTGAAAACTTGTTATTTCTGGATTCCCTATGTAAAGAATCTTTCGCAGTTTTGAAGTTGCTACTCATGTTCACACAAACCCAGCTATTATTACTATTATCTTTCGCACACATATGATCTTGGTTATGATGCTGAGAAACACTCATCATCTGACAGTTAATCCACCCCCAAAATCTGTCATTGGTACTCGTTCCCTAGAAATAAATCATGAGATTAACTTGATCCATTGATGCGATCAAAGTATATAATTGCTCTTTAATCTCTCGTTCGATGTGAGTTTCTCCAATATATTTTACATCCTTCTCCAAATTGACCCCTTCATTGGCTAGGATATCCACAACCTTATTGCCCTCTCTAAAGGTATGAGTTATACTAATGCTAACATAGTTATTTAGGATATCTTTAGCATTTTTAATTATATTGGTAATATTCCAAGAAACAGAGCTAGTACCTTTAAGGGCTTGTATGATGTTTAAAGAATCCCCTTCAAGCCAAATTTTACTTTTAATTTTAAGTTTTGTAAGTTTTGTGCATACCTAATTACATTTAATTTTACTTAATTAAATAGATATTATATATTTATATAATTTTACCATATATCCCATTCTATCATAAACTTTAATTAAATATATATATATATATATATATATATATATATATATATATATATATATATATATATATATATATATATATATATATATATATATATATATATATATATATATATATATATTCTTTTATTTAATTAATTTTACAATTTAATTTTATTGCTTTATTATTGTCCATTCAATCCTACTTTAAAGTTGCTTACATGGATTGTAGTATTAAATTTCTATCAAGTGACAAGTGTCCCTTTCACATGTTTAAATAATATAGACACTTCACAAAAGTCAAACTAGCTTTTCATCTCATCCATTCGTTTTAAACAAAACCTCTTAATCTCAGATCTTCACATAAGAATGTTTCTTTAATGCACTTCCCAACCCTAAATTCTATCCACTTGTCACATGATCACAACTTTGAGTTTAACCCTAATCTTTACTCTAATTTTAGCCACCCATTATCAATCTATCCCTTGATTTTACCTCTGAATTCTATAAATTAAAGGTCTCTCACATTATTTACATATCTTCATTCATCATTATCTATGCTGTCCAATTTTCTATATAAATGTTATGTTCTTCCATAATCTTATGTAGAAGAAATTTCTATTTAATCTTCCATTATCATATCCTCAAGAAACAAATCAAGTAAAATCAGAGTGCACTTTATTTCAGCTCTCAATCTAAGCACAAATAAAAAAATTAGATAAAGATATTGGTCTCTATTACATTTATCTTCCATTTTATTTACCTTCAATCTTATCCAACATCATCATGCTGGCAAGGTTATCTATCAACTGTATTATTTGGGGCAAGGTTATCTATCAACTGTATTATTTGGGCCATAACAGAAAATTATCACCTCTATGCTTTAAAAGCTAACCATCTATCAGATGGCAAGGTTATCTATCAACTGTATTATTGCTTGTACTATTGCAGCGATTCCAAACAGAAAGATCTAATTAGGTATGGATTCGAAAAACCTAACGAGCAAACCTAGAGAGATCTATTGTCCTCTCTAAATTTGAGAGTATTGCCCGATTTGAATGCGAGGCTTAATAAATAGAAGAATGACATTTTACATTTTGTCATAGAGAATGTCAAAGAAATGATCTCTTTTCTTTCCAGTGAAGACTGTGTCGATGAGAAGCAACCAAATATTCGAGAAGCAGTGAGCCAATTTATCGTAGACAATGTGCAGGGAGATGCATCTTCAGGCGTTGCAGATATATGCAGGCATATAATTTGCAGGGAGATGCATCTTCAGGCATTGCAAATATGTGCGAGCCTACTGTGCCCAAAGCTAACATAATCCTTCCCTCCTGTGGCCCTTTAATGTAATTGTTCAATGTGATAGGATGACCATGGAATCCGCAGTGAGGATATTATGTGAAAAACTAAACCCTGCTGACATGAAACGAGACAGTTTATATTCATTTTTAATTGTTTGTTAATAATTTATTGTAAATTCAATGAATGCAATCTAGTATCATAAGTTAATTTATTTGACATGAACCATGTAAGCTTTTCTCATGGTAATCTTTCTTAAAAAAATGATTAAAATATGGCAAAAAAAAATTGTGAGAAAATAGTTTATATTCATTTCTAATTGATTGTTAAATAATTTATTAATAACTCTTTAGAAATTCAATGAATGCAATAGTATTTCCAGTTACAAATATGCAATATGTCAAAAATAAGTAGATTTTAATTATTAAATAAAAGTTACACAATGTTAAAATGCATTTAAGTTTTTACCTTAATCTTTGAACCTTGTATAGGTACAAGTGTTAGTTTGTTTAATTAGTTTTACTATTCAGCTTTAAAATCTTTTATCATTGCCCTTAATTTATTCACATGGATCATAATATATAAATGCCATCATGTGACAAGTGCCTCTCACATGTTTTACTAACCATGTCTAAATTCATTATATCTAGACACTTCCTCAAAGTCAAACAAACTTTTCATCTAATCCATTCATTCCAAACTAAACCTCTTAATCCTAGCCATCCACATAAGGATGTTGTCATAATGCAACTCCTAACCCTAAAAAAAATTCATCATGTGACACTTGTCTCATAACTCCAACTTTGATCTTAACCATAATCTTCATTCAATCTTAACCATACATCATCAATGTAGCCTAGCGCTTGATTTTGCCTCTTGAAAATTCTATAAAGCAGAGGCCTCATACCTCATTTACATATCTTCTTTTATTATAATATTATGCTGTCCAATTTTCTATCTAAATCTTCTTCCATAGATTTATGCTGAAGAAATTTGTATCCAATCTTCAATTATCTTGTTGGGTTCAATCTACGGAGAAATAAAGATTTTAGGTGAAGGTATCATGTTTTATTATTGATTTTATCCTAATTTTATGAAATGTGGTAAAGAAAAGATGTTACTGTGTAGTCCATGACAAAGAAATTATTCACCATCATATATATTGCTTGTGTTGTTTCAGCGATTCCAAACAAAAAAATCCAATCAGACATGGGAAGGAGAAAAAGGGTTTTAGATGAAGGTATTGTGTGTATTGCAATTATTCTCCACTTTTTTGACCTTTAATCTTTTATTCTCTTTCATATTGATTTTTTCTAAAAGACCATGCCAAGAAATTATTCACCAGCATATTTATTGTAATTTACCATTACAAGCTTTACATGTTAACCATCTTACAAGTGGGAAAGATGTGCTCATATAACAACTGTTTTTTCTTATGTGTTATGCAATTCTCATTTGGAATCCTCATCTCATTTATTTTTGCACTGTCAATTTTTGTCCAGCTAATGGTATTGGCTCTTTGATAAATTGGATTGGTCTTCTGCTTTATGTTTAGATCTTCTTTCCTATCATGTTTGCTTCCCCTTCAATCATAATAGGAAGTTATTTATGAACCCTATTGGTGTTTGTGCTATTGCAGTGATTCCAAACACAAACATCCAATCAGACATGGCCTCAAAATCTAATGAACAAATTATAAATCAAGAACTCAATCTAAAGAGAAAAAAGATTTTAGATGAAAGTATTATGTATTGCAATTATCTTTCATTTTATTCACTTTCAATTTTTTATTATATTTCATCAATCTTTTATTACCTTCCATCAGGATTGTTAAGGCCATCAGAAGAAACTATTCACTGAATTGTCTAATTGCTGTGCTGTTGCAGTGATTCCAAGCAGAAAAAACAAATCAGGCATGGATTCAACAGCTAATGAGCAAATTGACCTGCGGCCTCAATTTGGGGCCACAAACTCTGCTGATGTAAGATTACGAATATTTGGCCCAAACAGAGAAGAGTATGATGGAAATCCTCTTCGCCTTCATTCTCAAACTCTTCAAACTTCGGAACTTTTTAAGGCTTTGTTATCAGAGCGCTGGCCTTCTCTCCGTTTTTCCAATGTGGATGAATGCCTGGCAATTCTATCTGTTGCTTCGGAATTGTTAGTGGATAAACAGAACAATAACTATTTAGAATTTGTCAGAGAGAATATCAAAGCAATACTATATTTTCTTTCCAGTTGTGACTGTGCCGACGATAAACAACCAATTATTCGAGAAGCGGTGGGCAAATTTATACTAGAAAATTTGCAAGAAGATGAATCTTCAGGCATCGCAGAAATGTGCAGGCATATCATTTTAGAGGAATTTAAAGCTAACATTGCAATTGCCGTGACATCAAATACTGAAACAAATCCGGCAGATGAGGAGCATTCTTATTTTGCCCTGCTGTGGCCCTTTACTCTAATTGAGCGCTGCGACGGGACGACAATGGAAGGCGCAGTGAAGATATTATGTGAAGAAATGAAAGTTGCCCACATAATAATGCAACCGCAAAAGCATTATACTGCAAGCAGGTACAGAAAAATCATGCTGCCAATTCTGCTGGGATGTCTGGACGCTCTGGCAAACGGGAAGATAATTGTTAAACGAAAACTTCGTGTTGGTTTCCTTACAATATGGTTACCAGTAATGGCACGATTGCTTTGTCCAAATCTGTATTTCAACCACATCAGTGATGATCATGTTTTGAAGACCCGGCTTTGCAGAGGAGTGAGCAATGTGGTGGAAACCCTCCCTTTCGCTGATTGGAGAGGCATTTACAATATTTGGATAGATTGCTGCGCCAAATATTATATTGACTTAAGGATACCGTTTGCTTCTGGGTGCAAGGTACTGCAGGAACATAAGTGAAAGGATTTTTGTTTTATAAAACATTTGAATAATATATTATCATATCAGAAATGCAATTATTTTTGTCAATCAAGAACATTTTATAATTGAAGTTTTGTGCGGACTGTAAATTGTGAAGGTTCTTGTGGTATTCTTGTTTGCATCTATATGCATTAAACAATAAAATGGTAATTGTATGCTGATATTTTTCATATATATTATTTAAAAAAGAACTTATATTATGCTGGAAAGAAACAGGGGAGCAAAAAACAGAACAAAAAAAAAACAGGGTAGATAAAAGAAAACAGATTTTAAATCAACAATCCATTCTTTTCATTCTATCACAGAACTGATTACAAAATGCCTCATATTATTGAGGTCTGCTCATTTTGTAGACTCAGAAAAATTCAAATATCATGACTCCCCTGATCTTCTGCTGC